>NW_023596461.1:25457222-25662911 GCF_011947565.3 Pollicipes pollicipes
ACCCAATTTTGGGCTCTTCTTTTTCACTAATATTTTAGAAGCTTGAGGCCACAAGTGATGACGGACGTCGGGAAAGGTGCTTTTGTAGTCCGAACCGCTTCCCAGCTTCATATGTGATGTCATATTACCAGACATAATTTCTCTCTGTTTGGCTTTTCCATGTTCTTCCCGTAACATCGACTGCTGATCCCGCCTCATCCTTCGCCATCACCTTTACCCGCTGGCCCTTTCCTCGGCCCGGCTCCTGCTGACCTGGCCCGCTGTCTGCGCTCTCGTCGGAATGGCGCCGGCTGTGGCTTTGAACCGGCGACGGCCCGTCTCAACCGAAACGCTACTTGTCAACACTCGTCGGCCGCATCTCTGCCGGAATCGACCGCACTTGGCCACTCTTTCCCTGACTGGCGCGCCGGTCTGGATCGTCTGCGATCCGGGCGGCGCCTCCTGACCCGTGGCATGGCTTCGACTCCTGTGCATGCTGGCTGGGCTGGCTCGCCGCCGAACGCTAGGCAATAACGCACACTCTGTGACATACACGGATAATGTGGGACAGGTAGTATGAAGCGATTTTACCTTGCGCAGCCGTGGGGCCCGCTTGTGGTCCCGCTTGCGCTCTCGTCCGTCAAGACGTGGTCCCGGCTCCCGCCTCCCCGCGCCATGTTGGGCGCCGCCCGCCCGGCCGCCTGCTGGCCGCGTCAGCCCCGCTGCTGCCGGGACCACGTCTTCGCGCCGTCTCCCGTCCCCGGGCGGCCCGCGCGCGGGCCCCCCGACACGCCGTCCCCAACCGGCCCCAGTCCAGGCTTCAGGCGGTCCTGACCCGTTCCCAGCGGGCGCCGTCCTGCCCCGACGCCTTGCCACCGAGCACTTGATGCGTCCCGCCCACCCTCTCTGTCTCCGACTGCGTCTTTTCTGTGTCTGGACTTCTCCGTCGATTTCGTCTGAGATCTCGCCGTTTGCCCAGCGACTTCTATATTTTTCTCACTTGCTATATCCTGTTCCCCTCCACTGTCGTGGAGTGTTGCTCTCGCTGTTTTTTTTCACTTCTCGTACGACGCGCCCGTCCTTTTAACAGACCTTGCCTTCCTGACAACCCAGCAACCCCGCTGCTTTTGGGCCCTACGGCTGCGGTTTTACTGCTTTCGTGTGTTTCTTTTCTTTTGGCAGTATTCAATTTAGTTTGCCGCTGCTTATATCAAAGTCAAGAGGTTCTTGAAACTGTGGCTAAATCGAATGCATAGTTGAGCATGTCGCCAAGTAACGACGCTTCAACAGTCATTGCTGGTCACATCAAGTTGTCTGTGAGCCGCTTGCAGGCCGCGTTTGCCTCAGTCAACAAGACGTCAGTCAGTCAGTCAGTGCCACTGTAACGATAGGTCGCGTTGCGTACCGAGGGCGCGGGTGGCGGGCGGGGCGGCCGGTGGCTGAGACGCCGCCCGCCGGCCCGCCTGCCGCCCGCCCCACTGTCGCCTGTGACCGTGACCCCTGCCGACCCGGGCCCCGCTTACCGGCCTCCTGTGTTCCAGTTGCTGGACAACCTTCCAGTGTGCCAAGATTTTAAGAAAGGAGCCTGCATCCGGCCAGCCTGTAAATTTGTGCACTATGTTCCAGGTGCGTGGACGAGTGTTGTACCCGGGGTGCCCAGTGCTAAAGGCACATGTTTTATTAGTGGTTGGGCTTATGACATAACTGTTGATGGAATGTCTTCAATCCAGGCTGAACGATATCAGTCGGCCATGGGCGTGCCCCTTCCGTTCAGGTGGTGGCCGATGCTGTGTTTTCAAATGTGAACTTATGAACGACCACACACCAACTTTTGACTTCGTTGACTTATGACGTTGACGTGGCATTGGACCTAGTCATTTTAACGATGCGGAATTAGCAGCCTATTTTGTTGTATGGGTCAATTACGCTTGACATTGTTTAGTTCGTTCGGTGTGATGCTACTACAGTTCTTTACAATTATAGGGGTATAATTGAAGATACGGTGTAACGTGAAAAAGTCGGCTTCACGACCGCAGAAATCTGTTTGAACGCGGCTTCAGGACCATAGAAGACACTGTGAATCCCGTTTACGTGTTGGCGAACCTGCCGCTAATTGAGAGTTGACCAGGTGAAGCAATGCAGGACAGCCAGTATAGTGCGCGCGCTGGGCCTAGTGACCCTGCCCGCTCCTTACTCGAGCTTGTTGAAGTGGCCAGTGATCAGACCCCGCCATGTTTACGTCAATCGGCGTCGATGGCGTGTCTCTAGCGTATCACGTACTGTAATTCCACGGAATTAGCGCTCTTCTATTTTCGTCGAAGTTCATAGCCGTCAGCCATTATTGGATTTTTTCATACTCGCGCTTTCGTTGTGATCCCACGACTACGTCAAACACTGATGTCGCGCAGTTTCGTTTTTGCTTGCATGCGTAGTTACGAATTCGCAGGTATGGGGTGTCTGGGTGAGTTGCGCCTTATTACAGTTAACATTTGAGGTGAAATCGCCGATTGTGGTCCCGTGATCCTGTGGCTCTAGCAAGCTACTATCTCTAAGCTACCACCTATGAGGTCAACCATACGCTTTGGCCGGCAAAGAGCATCGGCAGAGGATGCTTGATCTACCCCCCCCCCCCCCCCGATCCACGGATACATCCACGTGGGACTATCAATGACACGCACTTCGAGGACTTGGAGCCCCTCCCGTGCGAAGGTGACCGGCCCGCGCTGGCGTGACCTCCACCTGAATGACCTCTGCCGGTGGGTGGGGGAGGCGGGCGGCCGCTCGCCCTCGGCCTTCGCGGCCTCGCCGCTGCCGCCAAACATCGACTCAGCAGACTAGTTCGTGACGAAACGAGAAAGCCTTAACGTCACACGTTGGCCGGCTTGCCAGCGAGCAAAAAGTAGCGCTGCGCTTTGGTTGACGGGATCGTGTATGGGTGAGGGCTTGTATACAGAGGAAATACGCCGTCGGCACATACGCTCATAGTAAATGAGCGGATCGATATCGTCAATTCTGGAATCTCGGAACGTCGGTAATGTCGGTGGTGTTCTCGACCCACGTATTATACGAATCCGTGGGCTAAATGCCGATCAGAATGAGACTGACCCCGCTATCAGTTTTGCAAGTTCAAGATCACTCGAGGGAGCTTTGCAAGGTGTGATCCTCTGCTCGTTGGGCTCCTTTGTACTGGAGGACTGGAAGCGGGGCTTGCACCCCGAGTCAAGTTGGGGAGCTGTGACCGAGGGCAGTGGAGGGGTTCCCCTTTCGTGCGGCGAGACGATGGAGTTCACAGGAGTTAATAAAAAGTACGCCACGGATGGCCCCACAACGTTGAGGTGATACGAAGCTAGAAGTTGCTGCGTATATGTTTCGTAAATTGGGCAGATGCTGCTGACTAGTGCCGACGACAGTTGTCTGCGCGAGCCGTCCTT
Source organism: Pollicipes pollicipes (assembly GCF_011947565.3). NCBI lineage: Eukaryota > Metazoa > Arthropoda > Thecostraca > Pollicipedomorpha > Pollicipedidae > Pollicipes > Pollicipes pollicipes. The sequence goes on from NW_023596461.1 coordinate 25,460,633, forward strand.
AACATGAGTTGTGCCTGTGGGTGGAGGGGGCGGAAGTGTGCGCCGCGTGACACCCCGGCTGACCCGTCTGCCGCAGACTATGTCGAGATTACCAGCAGCAACCAGGTGACGGTGTGCCGGGACTCGGTGCGCGGCAAGTGCGCGCGGCCGCGCTGCAAGTACTACCACCTGCCGGTGCTGCCAACCTCGCCGACCGAGTCGGCGGCGGCGGCGCGCGCCGTCAGCTTCCAGCTGCTCTGAGCGCGCGCGGCGCCGAGCCCCGCGCCGTCACACAGACACAGAGCGACGCACGGAGCACGGCCGGCCGGCGGGCGGACCGCACAGGCACCCCGGGCAAATCAAACCACTGACGCTGTGTGCTGTAGACAAGTCAGCCGGCTCCGCCGAAGCAGGGCGGGCGCGAAATCAAACTATCTGTGGGCGGGTGGGCGGGGGTGGGGGCTGTGGCCGGCGTACGGCCGTGTCGGTCGCGGCTCCACCCAGCATGAGGCCAGGATCGGGCCGCGACGCACGCCGCCCACCCTTTGAACTTAAGTGATAGTTCATGTTAAAGTGTTCTCATTTTGTATAGACAAGTACCTTATCGGAGCTCTTCAAAAGAGTGTTAGATAGCGCGCGGATATTTGGGTATTGGATGCCACAAGGTGGAGAGGGGGCGGGCCCGACTCCGCCGGGACAGTCAGGTCGCGGGCTGGCGCCGGGGCCGCCCCCTGGGAGCGGCCATCGACTGGGTTGTTTGTACATATTTATAAGGAGGGTCTAGTCAGAGACACAGGGTGCGTGGGGCGGGTGGCGGGGGCGGCGGCCGGTCCGCTCCGCCCCGCCCCGCCCGGTCACGTCCTCTTCCGGCTGGTGGGCAGAACCGCTTGGCTTTGTGACGCGTTCGCTGGCGGCCGCCGCGCGCGCTGCCGCCGGCGGCGCGGCCGGCGGCCCGGCGACGCTGCCGACGGCGGCCAGGGGCGGCGCCTCCAGGCCCCAGTCAGTGCCATAGCAGCCGGCCACCCGGGCCGCCGTGGCCGCGTCGCCCCGCTTCTCGACCTGCTGGGTTGTACCTGAGCAGCGCGCTAAGTTGACCCCTGCTGGCTTGTGAGAGCGCGAGGGCCCGGGGCCAGTGGGCGGCCGGCGCCGTCCGTTCTAAACGGCGCTGTCGGGCGCCACCAGCGATCTAATCGCAGTCGGTCGGTGCGGACCGCGGCGCGGCAGTGCGGCGCGCGTGTGGCGTCGGTCCGCGCCACCGAGTTCGGGGCCCCGCATGCCAAACCCAGATATCCTCAACACGCAGATTTAGGATTAGTTGGCCGCCGCCCGACGGCAGTGCCGCCTACACGCGGGCGACACTGCGGTCGTAACGCTTTTGCTTAGCATAGAGAGGGCTGGACGGGACGCGACCGGTGGCCGGGGCCCGGCGCCCCGACCAGCGCGCGTGCGCGTCGGCCCGGCGCGGCCCCGCCTTCGTGGGGTCGCTCGTATGTGTTGCATGCTTCCCTCATTGTTTCACGCCGCCACCGGTGGGCAGACCCTTCGGGGCAACCGGGCAGGCTACACGCTATGTGAACACTGCGCTTCTGAAGTAACCCTGGACGACGCCGGTGACTTGGCGGGGAGGGGCACGCTGATCGGGTCTCGCGCGCGCGGGCGCCAGGAGTCCGGGCCGCGGCGGGGCGCGGCCGCCGCCTCCGAGAGGCGGCGGCCGCCCGGCCGGCCGGGCCGCCGGCGCCCGCGCCGCAGTCGCATGGGTAACCGCCGGGGTGCGGGCCGGCCCTAGGCCGCAGCCCGGCCGTCGGCGGACAGAATACGGGTGCCGTGTGCAATAGTGTCTGAAGGGGGAGGGGGGCTGCCGGCGTCGTCCGCGTCGGCTGTCCGCTCGGGGGGGCGCGCCGCGAGCACACTAATGCAGCGCCGCCCTGGCCTGTCCTCTCCTCACTCTCTCTTGCTAATCTCGTTTTCACTGTCCCTCTACCTCTCTCTCTCTCGTATCCTCTCCTCTCTTCTCTCTCCCTCTCTCTCTCTCTCCTCTCTCTCCTCTCGCTCTTTCTTCTCTCCTTTCATTCTGTCCTGTCTCTCTCTTCACCGCTGTTGATTGGTGCTACGTGCCGCGCGCGGGCTGGGGCGGCGGGCGCGCCGGCGTGCCAACACGCCCTCTTCATAACCGGACAGTACAAGTGTAGCTGGCGCACTTCTGTCGCCGCCGCAGCCGTGAAGATACTCGCCGCCCGCGCCGCCGTCGCCCGCTGCCCCGTCCGCGCCCTGTTTGTATAGGTTTAATATAGGTGTTACCAATGTTTTGCATTACTTTTTTAAACTGTGATGTGCGGAAAAGACCACAAGCGTAGGGGATTCCCTCCACCGCATTAGAGAGACGTTCTAAGCAAAGTGTGGATACCAGTTTATTCACATGTTTTGTAATATTTCCCTCCAGAATTGTATTTTTTTGTTCATTGATAAAACTCTGAATAAAGTTATTTCGTATTGATTGTGTTGGCAACTCGTCCAGGCTGCAGCGGCCGTTACTGGGGGCCGGCGGACGGCGAGACCGCGGGCGCCGCCGCAGAGAGCCACTGGCCCTGTCCGGCCGGCCAGACCGTGCGCAGGCCGGTGCAGTTCTCCTCCCGGCGCTCGTTATCCCGTGGAGTGTGGGTGCGTAGGCGTGTGAAAAATACGCATGGCCGGACACTGAAAGCAGTGACGAGGGAGACGTCCAAGCAGGAAGACCGAATCATCTGCGCACAAGATGTATGGCAGTACAGCAATAGTCAGGTTCGTATGCAGGTTTTCCTTACGGGAGTACGGCGAGGATGCGTCACGTTTTTGTAACAGACTAGCAGACGTACTTCCGCCGGCGAGTGCGGCCGAAACGTCAATCATTCATATCTGAAGTGTCCAGCCCCAGCATACAGAAGTACATCACGCGCATAACGGGCGTGGGTTTAGTTGACGCGCAAGCCTGAACAAGCCACATTGTGGCCGGTTGAAGTACTACAAATAAGTTGTCCGTGAAGACCCTGACAGCCAGCCTGGCAGCGAATCTGCTCCATGATGCGAACAAACAAAAGCATTGAGCATATGCATAAAATGGTGACATCGTGATGTTGAGAGCAGTCTTTGTGAAAACAATTACACATTTGCACTTGCGATCATACCAAGTGAGCTCATATCATGTCCGATGCTTCCTTCAATATCTTCAAGTGGAAACATTCCTTTAGAGAATAGTGCTGTAACCGAAAATGCGAACGCAAATGAGAAATAAGCTATTCCGGAAAAGTATACGAGGCCATCACAGGAAAAAGCCACAACGCATGAACACGATGCATGCAACATAAATTTACACAGACGTTTTGCGGCGTGTAATGCGGGCGCGACATTTTGCGAACGCCATTTTGCGGGCGCGTAAGAGAACCACAGGAGAGTCGTGCCGCTCGTTGCAGTGGTAACGCCTACACCCAGCCTGGCAGGATCGTCATAACATTATCCATGGTGTAAACAAACAATGATGTATTGAGGAGCACATTCACTTAACAGGGAAATTGTGTTTTGCAAAAAAAGTCTCGCTCTTAAAGCATACCAATAGTGCCATGTCCCCTTGGCTTGGCTTGTTCACCTGGCGACATCTCGTGGGTAATGGCGTAACTAGTGATCGTGATGACTGGCTGGTCAGGTGGCAGTTCCAACCGATGGAGGGGTAGCCGACAGCCGCGCGTGCCCTGGCGCGGAAGTGGTTGAGATGTTGAGGTCTAGAAGCTGATGGAGGCGGTGTCCCTAGAAAGATGCTGAGTAGAGCCGTACGAACACGGAGACTGCTTGCATTCATCATTTCATTCTTACTCGCGCACCGCAGAACAGAGAGATAAAAACTTACAGTGTTCGAATCATCATCAACCCGAATTTTCACCCGCTGCGTGAATTGAACATTTCGGCGTGGTCTTTGACGTCTGAGTGGCGGCGATGGCGCTGGGAATGGGCTTATTGTGCCACAGCGTCCGAGGCATGGGAGAGGCCACGGGCAGTGCAAGAAGCAATTTCATTTGCCTGTGCTGGAAAAGGATCACACTAAGTCGCAGTGTCTCATTTTACCGACTGGCAAGAAACTTACCGCTTTTTGAGTCGCAACCAGCGGCCTGGAGGCAGTTTGTGTCAGCACTGAGGCTCCTAGCTGCAACCTGTGACTTTTTCGACGAAGACAATATGATCAGGTTTCTATGGAGTTCCTTATGTTATGGTTATGTTAGTTATGGAGAGATCAGTTTCTATGGAGCGCGAGAACGTCAGGTGCAACAAGCGCTTCAAAAGTAGTCTGAACTCACGCTCGCCCTTGCGACGGACATTGTCCTCGCCGAAGAGGCGGCGAGCCACGACATCAAGGTGATGGGTGGAGAAGAGCAGCCCCCGTCACCGCAGCCGTGTCATCGCAGCCGCGGAGGAGAGCTGCACTATGCTAGCAGGCTCCTCTCACCTGTGTAAGCTTTGTGGGAGGCACCACGTCATGAACAGACGGTTGTGTCCGGTGTGGGGAAAAGAGTGTTTTGACCTGCAGAGGCGGCAATCACTTCGCGGGGACTCCTGTTTGTCCCCACCGTGATGCAGCCGACCGACAGCCGGCGTGGCCTGCCGCCCGCGCCGCCCACCTGACGCCGCCGCCGCCCGCCGGCCTACCGACGGTGGCGCCGCCACCTGGCCGGTGGCAGCTGCGGGAACCAGCGCCCGGTGGCGGTAATTTTTCATTAGAGCCCTTTCAGCCAGAAATGATCATTTCAGGGCTATGGAATGAAGGAAAATGGTTAATGGTGGGGCAGACTTGCATGCGTCTGGGGGGCCAACCGCCGGGCTTTAACCCGCGCATGCGCGCTGAGTACCCGGTCAGGATCCCCTCCCCACGGGGCTCTCGGCCCACTCGTGGCTGACGCATGCAGCCTGCCCCGGACAAGCGGGATGCCGCGAGGGTGCAAGATGAAGCGAGATAGACGACAAGAGGGACGGATGCGTGGCGGTGGCGGGTTCGACCGGCGTCAAGCGGCCGCCGCGCGGACCCAGCCCGACACTGCAGACGACGGTGGAGCGATGCTGCACGACATTATGTCGGCGGCCGGCGATAGCTTCCCAAGAAAGGCTCGTAAAACTTTGTACACAACAGCAGGGCCTTAGTGACATTTTTGATCGATTCGTGTGCGGAGTGCGATGTGCTGTCTAGGGCAGATAATGTCCGTGCCTCTGGGGAGGTCGGTTGAGCGCGACTGAAGCTATGTACAACGGCTTTGTGTGTGTTTCACGGGGGACTTGTATACGGTGATGGCATAGTCGACTCGCAGCTTCATAACCCTGTGTCTGAGAGTGTTTGTATATTGAAGTGAAATGTTGTGGAAGATACAAATGCTCCGATTCTCAGCTTCAAAACCTCTGCGCCTCTATCTGGTTGATGTGAAAAATTGTAATTCGCTAGACTATGTCTATCGCAGTGCCGCTGGCAGAGGCGGAGCGGGATCACGAGCAAAATCTGTGTGCCCTTGATCGCCGTCGTGCCCGGCACCTGGTTCTGAGCTCTGATAAGTTCCGGTACAAGGTACCGGAGGTCAAATGAATGGGTCGTATCCTATATGGTGCCAAATCCGGCAAAAGCAGCGGTTGTTCAGCAGCATCCAGTCCCCATCAACGTGCCTAGTCTGAGGAGGTTTTTGGGAATGCTAAGCTCCTCTATCTCAATTTGGGAAAGGTAAGCTACATCCCGAACGTCCCGCATCTCCCGGCTCCTCTCCTTGAGCTGGCGCAGGCGCGCAACGAGCGGTCATGGTCCCATTTGTGCCAGGACGTATTTGACAAAGTTTAGATGCTTCTGACGAATGCCCCCGTCTTGAAGGTCTACAATCCATGTGCAGAGGCTGCCGTGCGATGATGTGCGATGCTACCGATGCGTCCGGGGCGATGCGTCCAGCTTCGGTCTCGGTGCTGTTCTGTCACGGGAGGAACAGCCCGTCACCCATTGTTCCCGCTCACTCACGTCATGTGAAATCGCATTCTCACATGTGGAAGAGGAGCTCCTGGCTGTCAGCTTTGTGATGACACGCTTGGATCAGTGCGTGAATGGCAAGCACGTGACGGTCGATACGGACCATAAACCGGTGGTTTCGATCGTAGCGAAGCTGCCATGTTATGCTCCGCTGCACCCCCAGCAAATGCTGCTTCAGCTGCAGAGATATTATTCCGAGGTAGTGTGTCGTCCCGAGTCGTAGGTCCCTGCCGCGGATACCTTGAGTCGTGCTCCCATTAAAACGCCACGGACAGCGCTCGCTCTGGCACGTCATTGCTTCACCTGACTGATGGTATCTCCGTGGCTCTCCAGCGGCTGGGGGCGATTAGAGCAGCTACTTAAGCCGATCCCGTGCTGATGGAGGTCGCCGGACAGCTGCGGCGGGGATGGCCGGACCCCGGGCGCCATCTGCCGGTCACTTTTAGGGCATTTCATCCCTCCTGCGAGGAGTTGGCACCACAAGACGGTTATAAGAAGGACGGCGTATGATCATGCCGTCGTCCCAGCAGCGAGGCATTATCACTCGACTCCACAGCGCTCACATCGGCGTGGCATCAATCCTGCGATTGGCGCGGTGAAATGTGGTCTGGATTGGAATGTCCAGCATGAGAGGAGAGGATGTCCTCAGGTTCCGGCTTGTTCGGCATATCAGCCTGCACAGACGCCTGAGCCGCTGCTCCCACACGAGCTCCGAGAAGGCCGTGGGAAGCAGTAGCAGTGGATCGGTTCGAAACGCGTGGCTCCGCGTATCTGCTGCTCGTGGTCTATTATACAGATTTGGTGGCGGTTGAACTCCTTATTCGCTCCACAGTGCCTCACGTCATAGCTGCATTAACCTCACAGCTCGCTCGATTCGGCCTGCTGGAGACGCTGGTCCACGGTTACTGGATCTACTGGTCAGTAACTACTGCAGAGATATACTGAGCAGCTCTGGTCAGCGACAATGGGCCCCCGTTGAACAGCGGCGAGTTCCGCGCGTTCACCAGCGACCTCGACACCCTCTCGACTCGTCACGTGACCAGCAGTCCGCGACGCCTGCAGTCAAACGGTAAAGCCGAAAAATCGGTCAAAGCTAAAAAATTATGATGCGCAAAGCAACCAAAGACGGTAAAACTGCGCTCTGGGCACTACTCATGCGGCGGAATACTCTGAGTGAAGGGATGACTGTTTCTCCGGTACAGAAACTGTTCGGTCGTGCCTGCTGGACATTCTTACCGACACTCCGATCCGCCCTCCTCCCGCGCTACCTCTCTGCAGTTGCCGAGATACTCTCGCGCCAGAAAGCCCGTCAGGCTTCCGTCTGTGATCGAAAGGCCAGACCGGTGCCGCCCCTGGTTCCAGGGCAGTCTGTGAGGATGCGCTTCATCCTAGGGGACGTGGTCACCTGGAGTGTGCGTGATGACGGGGCGGCGCTCCTTCTGGGTCCGAGTCGACAGCGTGCTGCACCGCAGGGCAGATCTCTCAGATGATGTGGCGTGAGCCCGCCGGTGACCCCATCACGGTCGCCGCAGGATGCCTGGGGGACCCCGCGTGATAATCCAGTGCCGGCTCAGAGCCTGGGTCCGGTATCACGCTCGGCGCCCGAGCACGGTACCTCTGAGACAGACCCTGGCGGTTCTCCCACTCTCCTTCGCGGATCAGCGCAGGCTTCTCGGCCCTCAACATGCCTGACCCATTACAGGCCCCGACAGGTGTGTCATTATTTAGATGGGAGGACGGTAAAGTTGTCAATGTTCTAAATGTCTAATTTTTCGCTAGTCAGTGATCAGTGTTTTACTGTGTGTATACCGCTTTGAGACCGCGGAGATGTAAAGATGTACAAGGAGATGTGTCGTATGTCGCGTGTAACACTGTGCTTCCTGTATCTATATCGGTAGTTATTTTCTTTTCCCTCCTTGGAAACGACAGTGTTTTCATGTTCCCTACACTTGGTATCCTAAGTGTCAGCACTTAGTTCCTGTGGAAAAAGAGATGTGCCGTATGCTGCAAATAAGAATTTGTGTATGTTTGTTTAAGGGTGGGTTTCACTTTTCGTTTACTGTGGTGAGAAGAGGTGTGGCGTGCGCTTGGCTTGGCTTGTGCACCTGACGTCATCTCGTAAGTGATGACGCAACTAGTGATTGTGATGACTGTCCGGCCAGGTGGCAGCACCAACCGGCGGTGCGGTACAAGCTACACCTGTGCGCGAAATGACGCGGGATTGGTAAAGCCGTTGAAGTTGAGGCGCTGAGCCAGGCGCGGTGGCCCTACATAGATACTGATATGAAACGTGCGAATACAGGGATTGCCTGTATCCATTATTGCTACTCGCGCACGACGAAACAGGGCGATAACGACATCACGTTACAGATACATTGAGCTTTGTTTGTTATGTGTGATGCATCAATATTTTCCAACGTGGAACAGTCCCTTAAACTAACCCACGACGAAAACAGCAAAGGATGCATTTGGTAGGTCACCGACCTTGCTGTCGATGGGTAAAAATGAAAGCAGTAAGTTGTACACGGCTTGTAAATCATAATGAGCCAAATTACATGGAATGACGTGAACATTAGAATGTATGAGGTGACAGCAAAAGGCGGCGAACCGATCGAAATTCGTAGATATTTAACGCGATATACCCACTGTTAATAACATAATGGTTGGTCCCGTAGAATCCGCAAAACGTGCATGCAAACGTTGTGCTTTGCATTTTGAGTATCACGAATTAGTGCAAAATTCCCAAGTCGTGTACTACATACCTTGGACCATCCCCGAGAAGTACAGAAATTACTGGCATTCGATCTGAGGAATGTGACTCAAGCAGAGGCATCGCTTGTTATTATCAGTTGGGTGGGGGGGGGGGGGGGGGCATGGAGCGATAGCCTAACCTATCCCCCAAAACACGAATGATCCCCGGATTTCGGCGACTTTGATTTACATTCTCCAACTCAAAAAGCTTTTCAAATAAATCATAGCTTGCAGAATTGATTTGCTGCGGAGGGATAAATTCCCATTCCAGCATTATGTAAAGCTGCATTTGTGCGGAAAGCCTAGCGAATTCACAGAAAGGTCTTAGAAATGCAAGGTCTCATGATCGACGTTACTAACTAGGCGTCATTTACTGTTCATTGAAGGTGTACCTAGGCGCACAGAGCCGGTGTTATGTATAATGGTGTGGCATGACACGCACCGACAAGAGCCTGTGGGGAAATTTGCTGACTACACCGGTCCGCTACAATAGCTCAGCTGGTCAGAGCGCCTGCCTTCCGATTCACAGACCTGTTTGTTCGCGACAGGGATACCCCGCAGCCGTGCTAACGGTCGGGTGACGCGTCAGAAGGTGGGGTGAACCGTGCTTAACATTGAGGCGGGTTAAGCTTTTGCCGCGAAGTTCTGCCGTCGACCCGGAATTTTACTATCTGATCAGAACTCGCCAAACAAGCATTGCTTGGCGTGGAGGCTCATCCCAGAAATTAATGAAATGAAGAGCTTTAAAGCTCGAGCTAAGTCTTAAAGGTTTTGGGCCGCCCCCATCATGTTTTATTACAGTTTCACGCACTCCCTGGCTATTAAGTGAGCAGTCCTTGTATCCCAAAAGGCGAGAGCAGTGTACATGTCCTCTGACCCGGTCGTGTGGACGCAGACGCGCTAAATTATCCCTTCTTTTCCGTGAGAACGAACGCGCGGAGCTCTGAGCGAAGTCCCCCGATTGCACGGCAAACTCTCGATTTCATAATGCATCAGATTCGCTAGGAAGTCTAGGAAGATGAAATAAACAGACTGTCCACGTGAAACTGCCGTTTATACAAGGTAGCGCAGATAAAAGCTGGCCCACGTTTACTTACCAGTGGCAAGCGTGTTGTCGCGCAATCAAGGCTGAGACACCATTTAACTAACCATTTGATAGTAAAACGCGATAACAACAGTGGTAGTCATCAGCAATCTCACGGCCGGCAAATCCTGACTGCAGAAGACGCCTCTTTTAAGACGAAAACAAGCATCCTGTCAACACCACCTCAGAGTGCTACATCGCCAGCGCTCCGGCGCCTTTGTGGGCGGTTCTGGGGCGGCTTCGCGGGATTGACCGGGATTAGCAGTGGCTGCGGCAGGACGAGCTGACATCGCATACGGTATGGACTTCACTGGACTGGTTCGGGAATCCTTTCGCTGGAATGCACACCAGCTTAAGACTGCCGTGAGGCGGCTCTTCACTCGCCCGACCTGTCAACCCTGAGCTTCATGCCGTGGGGTAGCTTCAATAACTACGTCCACGTGGATAAGCCAGCGAATCTTCAAGAGCTCAAGGTTTCACCCAGACTAAAGGTGGGCGCGAAGCCGCGGGCAATCGACTGGCTGCAGTAGGCTTGGCTGCTGCTCACCCTGAACCGCCAGACGGCCCACCTAGAGCGCCTTTTGTTGTAACGATTTGACGGGTGCGGGGTCACTGACCGGTTGCCGCCGTCGCTGCTCGTGTCTGCCACTCATATGACAGTCGAATGCCACTACAACCACGATTGTGTTACAAGTACACCTTGCCTCGTTGATGGAAACATGGTTTTAACTCAATTGGACTGTCGGACAGCTTGCTGCACCGGCGACTTGCAAGGGAACCGCGTACAATTTAAAATACTTTTGACCGTGCGCAGCGGGGGGTGCAATCACATGCACACTATGTTGTAGGAGCAGCATTGGCTGGCTATGACTCATTGGTCGGGATGACCACTTGTGTTCAAATCACCCCTTCACAGTACACGCCCAACCGAGGCCGGTCTGCCTATAGTGTCATGTCCAGAAAGCGGCGGCTTGGGAAAAACGCTTTTGTTCGCGCGCGAGAAGTGCCACTTTTTGCATTTGACACTGCTGCCATCGGGGTGTCAGCTGCCAGTTCACCACACTTGTCTAAATAGGGGTATCAGCTGCCAGTTCACCACACTTGTCTAAATAGCGGATATATTACATTCGGTTGACGCCCGCACGGCGTCTCATTCAATGCTGACGAAAGGGCCGCGTGGACGATTTACGACTAAACCCGGATCGAATTCTAATTCCACTTAATCGAACGCGGTGGGCGCAAATATGTGTAAACGGTTCGGAGAGTTCAACGCACTTGTTGAGCTGTCAGCTGGTAAGCATCAGCTGATGGCGTATCTATCAGCTGACAGCTCTAAACCAGAGCTCTCCAGTGCACACAGTCGCGCTCCTTACGTGTTTTCATATTTTTTCCGGGTCGCCACGTTCTGGCCTTCACGCTGACGGCAGACCGGTTTCAGTTGGCAACGCGACGCCAAGGGTTGGTTCCAAGAAAGGTCATCTCAGCCGATGAGCGATTTACATTGCCGGCCGGTGCTCCCTAAATCAGTGACATCGTACGCACGTGATTTCAATCGCCGCGTCCGACTGAACGTGTTTTAAATTGGACGGGATATCCTTGCAAATCGCCGTTGCTGCCAGCGTTGAATGCAACGCTGTCGGAGGTCGAGCGAATAAATTACATCCACTATCCAACCAAGTGTGTTTAGCACGCGCCCGGGTGGCCGATTGGATACTCCTCGCTCGGGTGGGGGTCAATTTTACCTCCTCTGAGATCTCAGAAACTAACAGAGCTAGAGACACCAAATTCACGAGGAGTGTTGGCCTGTATGTAAACTCACTGAGGTCAAAGTATTAAGCTCCTATGTTATGACCCTCATGTCAAATAACGTCAAACAAGGTCAAACTCCAGGTTGGTCTTCAAAATACCCCAGAACCTAGATATCCGTTTTAAGCAAAAGGTCACATGTTCGTTGAAGGTCAGTGACCCTGTTGAACCTTTCGAATGCATGGTGGCCAAAATCATACAACACTGCTTCGAGTTTTGCATTTGAATAAGCGACAGAGACAGTATGTTTCTAAAAGCAAAATATTGACTTGGGTCATTTTGGGTCAGTGGTCTATTCTGACCTTTAAGAAGTCCTTGGAAGAAGAAGGCTGAAGTCTGAAGACCTGAATAACTCTCAAGTCTGACCTTTAAGAAGTCCGCGCGGTTCCTGTTATCAATAAGTTGAAAATGAGCACCAGAAACTATCCCATATAGCAAACCTTAGAGTAGTAAAACAGGCTGGTTTTGACCCGGGTCTGACCTTCATACCTGACCCTAGGTCAATAGGCTTTGCTCATTCAATTATTGCGTTGCCTGAGAAAGTATCTGAGAGATGCATGGCTTCGTCCAGCACTCCGTTGTTGCATCATATTGAACGATTCCCCAGAAACTGACTTCGCTGAATTCATGGCCTATCTTTGACCAGCCGTAGGTCAGCGACCTTAAAAGGTACATACAAATGTTTTATACCAAACGATGCGCTCTTTAATTTTGGCGCGGCTAGGACGCGCCGTTTAGAAACCATTCCGGAATGCCTTGGGGGGGGGGGGGAATTTGACCCCCACTCGAGCACGTGCTAACTGTCACCTCATCAGTGACAGGTCCAAAGAAGAGGGTCACGGGGTCATTCTTCCTCTTTGTCCCCGAAGGAACCCATAGGCTTTGAGGGGCCCGTACCCGGCTAAATGACGCTTTTTAAACTTAGAAACTGGACGTCTCTGGGCCTCCAGACGGCCAGTGAGAGTCGCGAGCGAAAGGGACTGGAGCATGAGCAGACCAAAACAATTCCTCGCTGATTGAGAGGGGATGGTTGGGGGATGATTGGAGGCTCATTACGCAGTCCAGAGGCATTACGCGTTTCCGTGGCCCTATATGTCCACCTCCCGGGTTAATACAATCTCTAACGACTAAAGAGCCTTCCAAGTTGCTCTTGATTTCCCGGCATCTGCTCGGAGGGCACTACACTGCTGTCGGGGCTCAATGTACTATCCTGCCGGGGCACCCTTCATGGATCAGAGGAACTCCACGGATTCTACCCATTTGCCCGAAAGGCTCTTTGCGCTGTTGCTGTTGGCCCATATAGTAGCCTGCCGTGTTAATATCGGCTGCTTGGGGCCCTTCTTATAGGTATCGGGTTCTTTCCACTTGCTTGGAGGGCCTTGGACTGTTACTGGATGTATCTCGGCACTCGATGCTCAGAGGTCCACTACATTGGTCTAGGGTACTTTCCATTGGATCTCAACCGCGGAGGAACCTACACTGCTCTTGATGCCGTCTCTGTTCACCTGCGCAGGCACTCTTGATCACAAAGGGACCCGCCTCATTGGTCTTGGACATTTCGAATTGCTCTGATGACCATCCGCTGTTTTGTGAGGCCTTATGCGTTCACTTGCCCATGCACTCCCGATCGCTCAAGGGCTTTGGACTGTTCTCGCTCGCCCAGAGGGCACTGCGCCCTGGCTGGGACTCTATACGTTACGCTGCCGGGCCACTAACAATCTTACAATCTAACAATAACAAGAGAATATCGCGCATTTGGGGGCATTGAGGTAAGCATCAGATCTAATGAAACAAGCGCACGTCTACCTATTGTTATACATTTAAGTAGACAAAACTGCTCTAGATAACACATTTTAGAGGGGACCTTAGCTCCTCGGGGCCCTAGTGCTGTATGCCGCCCTCCTCTTTGAAGAAATCCTGGATCCGTCGCTGCACCTGATAGCTATAAACCAGCGATATAGAATGCCCACAGGCGCACTCGTAACGCGCGTTCATAAGTGTTGTCGCCGAGCCGTCTTTTGGAGCCAGCACACCGCGTATCGACCGGCTCCAGCAATACCCCTTCAAGTGGTGATTTGAACAAAATAAGCCATGGCGGCTCCTGAGAAGTTTACCATGCACACCAACGGTGCTCGAATCCGCGTTAGGTGCACATAAACATCGTGCGCACGTGGATATAACCGTCGGTCACGATTAAAAACATTTTAGATTTGACGCGACATGCTTGCACATCGCCGTTGCGGCGGGTCCGTCAGCACTGAATGAGACGGTGTCGAGACTCGACCGGAAACAAGATGTACAAGAATACAAGCCCACCCATGATATAGAATGCAAGAATACAAGCCCACCCGTGATATAGAATACAAGAATACAAGCTCACCCGTGATAAAGAACACAAATATACAACATCGCCCGGTAGCAGCGCTATTGAATGCTCAGTTACCCTTGCCGTGCGCGATTATCATATTTTTTCCCGGGTCGCCATATTCTGACCAGCATGCTACCGGACCCAGTTATCACTAATACGTTGTCAAGGGGTGATTTGAACAAACAGACCTTGCCGTTCGATCACCAATGTGCATTACCGGTCAGTAGTGGTCCAGTGACATCGTGTGCGTGTGGTTGCAACCGCCGCGCACAATTCAATGCATACGAGACTGGACGTGGCATCCTTGCGAACCGCTGTTGCGGCGGTCGCGTCAGCGCTGAGTGACAGACTGTTGGGGGACTCGCCGAATAACGTAGATTTCCTGACCAGACAATTGCGTTGAACAGGCAGCTGATAGGCCTGGCAGTGCTGTGGAAAGCTCACTCTTGCGTTTGCCGCACTCAATCATGGTCGTTTTTACCTTGCGCCGCCGTATTCTGATTGTCACCACATGGACAGGCCGGCAGCAGTTGGCAATGTAATTTTAAACGGGTGATTCGACCAAAAAAATGTAATGGATCCCGACGAGATTTCAAGCTGCCGGCCAAAAGTGCCCGAACGACATTGTGCGTACGTGGGTGTAACCACCTCGATCGATTAAAAGCATTTGAAATCGGACGCCATATCTTTCCAAGCCGTCGTTGCGGCAGTTATGCCAGCAATGGATGAGGCGCTCTCGGGATGGACTGAATATAACGCATCCCGTATGCAGCCAAATGCGTTGAACTTGTGGCTGATGGACCGATAGCAGTGCTATCGAACGGACGCAGGCGCACTTACCGCGCGCAATCGTAATCATGTCATCCAGGCCGCCATTTTCTGGCCATCACGTTACCGCCAGGCCAACAGCAATTAGGAATTCACCTCAGACCGATGGCTGGAACATAAAGGTAATGCTTCCGGTGAGCAATTTACTTCACCAGTAAAGTGTGCCAACAAGATAACCGCTTGCGCAAAACGCGCCGCGCAAGACTGAAATATTCGAAATTGAACGCAGTGCCTGCAAATCGCGTTGCGGCTGCCCGCTGGTATTGATTGAGACGCTTTCGGGTGGCCGACCGAAAAAAACCTTATCAGCCAAAGGCGAATCCGGGGGGGCGGGGGGCGGGCCACGGGGCCATGGCCCCCCAAACAACTCTGAGAGAATGTTTTGGCCCCCGAAACATTCCCACAACTTCATAAAAGTTTCGTCTTCTTACCGTCTGTTTTAATTTTAACTGTTTTAGCTGTTTTGTTTTGACTTCTGTTTAAGATTCAAAAGCATTTCGGTGCTTGAATGGTGTCCCTACTAGATACTCGCGACAGGCACCATGCACTGGACCTCGGATCCCACACCAGCCAGCTGGCGACGAACGGTTGCCCCCTCCCCCCCCCCCAAAAAAAAAGCAACAACTCCAGGCTAGATCCGCCCCTGTTATCAGCCAAGTGAATTAAGCTGTCAGGTGATATAAGTATACCAGTGCTATCAAATTCCTACCGTCGCGCTCGCTTTGCACGTTTATACGCATTTCCCCGGACCGACATATTCTGGTCATCACGCTGCGGATAAAGAATGAAGCATTATCCTAGCAGGGGTGATTTGAACAAAAAGATCACATCGGCCCTGGGCACTTTACATCGCCGGCCAGTGCTCTAACAACGATGTCGTGGCGCATTATTGGAACCGCCGGGCACGGTTAAAAGTGGTCTAAATTTGACGCAATATCTTTGCAAAACCCCTGGTAATACGACCGGCTTGCCAACATCGAATGAAGGGATGGCCGTCCCGATGGCTCAGTTAGTTAGAGCGCCTGCCTTCCGCTTCACCCAAACGTGGGAGGGTGAGTTCGAGACGATTAAAGCGCTCGCTACTTGTCATTGAGAGGTATGGCCTGCGCCCCGTGGCAGCTGCCGCGATAAAGGTCAGATAACGTCAGAGGGTAGAACGGACCGCGCCGAGCATTGTGGCACGTCAAACTTTCATCACTAAAGTCTGCCGTTGACCTAGCACTGCGCGAGCGGATGGGAGGAGTCAGGGCTTACATAACAAGCCCTGCTTAGCGTGAGCTTTGAACCCAGAAATCCATCCATTCAACGGCTTGGCTTAAATCTTTAAAAAGGCTGTTGGAGGGTCGATCGAGTAACGTAGATTTCCTTTCCAGACAAGTGCATCGAACAGGCAGCTGAAAAAGCGATACCAGCGGTGTCGAAAGCCCTCTGTCGTACATGCGGCGTGCAATCACGATCATTTTATCTCGGGCCGCTGCATTCTAGCCAAGGCCATGTAATAAGGTATGATCACCCGTGGATTTTTCCTGCACTTTTCCTTCACCATTACAGTGATGTCACAAAGTCGCAACCTGGCATCACAGCGCCGGGTGCATCACCTTCGCGCCTGCTACACCGGTGCACCTTCTAACAAATGCATCTGGTGATCGCCACAGGGCACTTCAAAAAGTACTATGAGGAAATATGAAAGGGGATTTTTGTCACGCCTGTTATAAAACAGCGAACATAGGTCTAGGAACCAGGAACCCATCTGCCATGGCACTCCCATTTGCTGAGGATGCCAAACATTGAAACTACGGCGATGCATTGAAGTTGGTCAGCCTACAGCTGCTTAAATGCGGGTTAGCGAACCTGGCCAAGGTCCAGCTGCCAAAGGAAGAACTGAGCGGCACCAGGATCATCATCCGACCTGTCGCGTTGAGCCTCAGCCCTACACATAATAACGCGCTGGGTTGCACTGGTGTGCGATTGAGGCAGTTTGAGACGACGGAAGTGATACGCTGCCTGGTAGAACATAGGACATTGTTGACATTGCACATCGCGTCAACTATGCCACGAAGCCTTCTAAGGTCGTGGTGCATGGCGTTAATCAAGATCATATCTGTCACGCCATGCAGCCAAGTTATCGAACACACGTATGACTCATAATTCGCCATATTTTACTAAAACGATTCTTGCGCCCAGCATACACTTCATTGTGCACACTTGGTGAGGACCCAAAGAAACGCTGCGGGGGGGGGGGGGGCGGAGAATTCTTGCGCCCAGCATATACTTCATTGTGGCCACTTGGCGAGGACCCAAAATAAACAGGGAGGGGGGAGGGGGGCGGAGCTTACATAAGCACAACAATATTCACTTCGCGCCGTCCGCCTGAGGTCGCACCTGTTTAGCCGCGTGTCTGGCAGTAGCTCGCTCAGCCCCAGCCTGATTAAGCCATCCGAGGTGCAGATGGATGCGCGTCTTCACTAGCTCCCGAGCAATCCGCTTGTCCAGCAGCAGCAGAACTTTCCAAGCAGGAGCTTTGTGGGCGGTCCACGATGCCAATGTCTCGGTTCATGCCTCGGTCCATCACTTGTTGGAACACGATCTCGAAAGCCTCGACAACGCTTGTCCAGGCCGGCAACGGCACCATCAGATCACCCTGTCTAACCGTGTGTATCCAGCTGTCTGGCACACAGCTGGGTGGTGCCTCTCAGGTAGACAGTTCCATACTTGGATCAACGTGTTTGCACTTGACCGCCACGAATCCCGCAACGAAGGCCAGCGGCCCGTGCTCGATGTGTGTGTGCTCGTCCATTTCGTCGCTGCAGTGGGGGCCATTTTCGATCCTCTCGCCGTCACCGCCATGGAGCTTGCCTTTGCCCGATTCGTCGAACCCGCCGTTCTCGTCCACTTCGTTCAGGATGCGCATTGGAGGCATCGCGGCTACTTGCTGGTAGGCGGCCTGTACGTCGTCCGTATGCGCTGCCGCTTCCACCACAGCTGGATCTTGGATCTGCAACACAACGAAACGGTCATTTCCGCGTACCTATCAGGCGCATTAATCAGACCCCTTTGCATATCACCAGTTTTGTTTTTTTATTACGAGAGCAAAACGTCTTGGACCCGGACATGCCCATTCTTTCGTTGTCGCATGCTTGTTTTTATACACAATCACCTTTTTGTGGTCCAGCGTGACATAATCCGAGCGGGTAAGAGGGACAGTCAACGGCCGACGAATACTGCACCGTGTGCACCACTCTGATGTCTTCCTCTCCTGGCCATAACCACGGATCTATCTGGATGGACCCGTTTCATGGTCCCATATCACTGCATCGGCTGCCCCAGGGGGGTGACGCCGCCATTTCAGTTTTTCGACAGCCCTCCGACGGTCCTCCGAGGCTCCAAACGCCCCCCCCCCCCCCCCCTCCGCCTCCATTCGTATCTGCCCGTGAGGTTCAAGGCCTATGGTTTAGGCACAGGAGCATTTTTTTACCACGGTTTTATTGTATGTATTCCCGGGGTTTGGTGACCGGGCAAATGGCCTTTATTTGAAATCTCAGACACTACCATGAACAGTAACACGAAGAGCCCAAAAGGGGTTTAAAAGTAGTAAGACTCGCAAAAAGCCGAGTGAACTTGTACGGTACACAGATGAAAGAACTGTTTAAGGCACCAGGGCAAACCAATATAATAATCTCATTGACGCGCTAGGTACTGTACCTATTAACGACTGTGGGGTTTGTTGGTCAGTTCACAGTGCGTAAATGTACTGTCAATGGGGCTAGGACTCGCTCGGGCAAACTCATCCTTCCCCACTCCCCCCCCCCCCCCCCACGTCGCAAACCCTGGCTACGTCCCTGACCTTCACCCCCTTCGCCCGTGTAGCATGGATGGCTGTGCCACTTGTGTAGTAGTCAGGCCTCACTTTGTAAACAAGATTATGGCCGGAAAATCTCGCTTGAATCTCGTATTGTAGTCTACAAACTGCACGGAGCGGTATGGATTATGCAAGCATTAGTGACTGAATCGGGTTCAAAGATTTCTGCATAAAACAGACGGGAATTGTCCTTTTAAGCACACACATACTCACTTCAGTGTGCCGGCGATGTCCAATCGCATAGAAGGAACTGCACTTGGTCGAAGGCATGGTTTAACATTGGGTATGAGAGTGGCCTTAACCAGATGGCCAGGATCATAGTCATAATCTTGAAAATGACCAGATCAGATTAACGCATTCTCCGCATTTATGGTGCTAGTCCAAGAGCAACGGTTCACTCATGTTTCCAGGACAGTTGGATCGTTTTTTTTTTTGCAAAAGGAAAATGTCTTGATTGTGCCGTTTCACATTCTTGCAAGAGGCCACTGCACAGGATGGCATCTCGCTGCCAAAAAACTGCTTTTGATGCTCACTTTTTCCCCACGCTCGCACACCACTTCAAAATTCTCCCATCCGCGACATAATAGCACGCACTGAGGCAACACAACAATAAAAACTTGATGCCACACTGCACGATAATCGCGATATTGCATTTGATACATTTCATTGGGCATACGGGCATCAAGCTAGCCATCATGATACGGGTAGGCCGGAAGCAGCTAGCAACGCGTCTTAAAGGGAAAGTTTCACGTTTAAAAACGTTGAAACTAGCATCAGATATCAAGAAAAAGCTCAGTTATAACCATTGGCATAATCTTAAGTGGAAAAGACTGCCCTAGACAACACAATTCACTATTCGATGACTATGCTACTTAATATGTTATTGTTTCGGTGCGTCATGGAGTGTTTGTATGCCGTTGAAGCATTGTCAAACAAGCCGTGCGAGATTGTCGCCCCAGCTCTCACTGTGCTCCAGTTTTCCGAGATGTGGCCGTGGCGGTGCTGGAATGTTTACTTAACCAAATGTCATTATAAACTTGTGTTTTGGTCCTTTCTCGTAATGTTCTTGCATATTTGTCCGCGGGCTTAAGGTGTTAACTTGTGTTGACATCCTCGATTATGGCACCATTTTTAAGTTATTCGATTACAAGTTTTATTTCTGTAATAACGAATAAGGATGTTCGACTTTTTGTATTATGTAGCATAAAACGAGTGAAAATGATTCGTGATTGAAATTTCCACAGCCTGCCCGACATTGGTTGTAAGCCAGTTGACGTTCTATTTGCCTCGAAATCGTGCTCACAAACGTCAGATATGCCCGACCCATCGATTATATCCTTTTTGTCCTTGAACGCCACATGCCCAATGGGATGGCAGGTTTTGAATGGTGTTTCCTTGGCTTCATGTATGCCTCAATGACATGAAAATAGTCTGCACGAAGAAGGCTGCACATCTTTGCGGGCGTGTAGACAAAAAAAAAACTAGAGAGCTTTAGGTCTTAGCAAGAGCAGGGCTGTAAACTGTACCGAACGATCTTCATGGTGCCTATTTCAGTACAAATCCCCCATACAAAGATGGAGACTGCCTTTGAATGGGTGATTTGACCGAAATATATAATGCCTCCCGATGAGTATTTGCTTTGCCGTACAACAGTGCTGGAACAGTGACATCGGATGCACGTAGTTGCATCCGCCACCCACGATTAAAATTATTTTAGATTGGACACGGTATCTGTGCAAACCACCCTTGCGACCGATCGGCTGGCCTGGAGCGAGACGCCAACAGTGGGTCAACCGTCTGTGGCCATCGGTGGGTCAACCGTACCTTTCATTATTATCTATTGAGACCAGCGTGTTCAGCTGGCAGCTCATAGCCCGATGGCCGCGGTATTTGAATGCACACAGTCGCACGTTTCGCGCGCGAGTGTAATTATATTGCCGTGCCGCCATATTCTGGTCATTACGCTACGTGCAGGCCGGAAGCAGTCTTCAATGCGCCTGAAATGGAGTCTTCCACCTTTGTAGGGGGTTTCAAACTGAATAGCCATTTTGACGATCACTTGGTGCAGTTTGCAGCCTTGGTCCTCTTGACCTAAAGCATGAAGTTTCTGAGCTACACGCCCGCGAAGATGTGCGTACTATTTCGGGGAGACCTTTTCAAGGCCACCAAAGCATCCATGAAGTCATTATAACGTCATTTAAATTCTGTCATTCAGCTGGTCATTCGATGATCACGCCTCCGATGACTTAATCAAACAATTACGTATTTAAGATCATATTTAACAGAGAGTTTGTGTTGTCCGGAGTGGCCTTTCCCACCTAAAAATACACCAGTAGCTATACATAAGCTTGCGTCATCATCGATGATGTTTCATAAAACATAACGCATTGCCTCTAAACGCGCGCTTTGAATAAAAAATGATGCCCTCCGGTCAGCGATTTACTTTGCTCACCAATAGTATACCCACCACATCATGCTGACGACACAAAGCACGTTACTCATATCCCAGGGGCCATGCGCTTTTCTCCAAGAAAGAATATCACGTCTTCGGTCCACGTGTTTTGATGGTTTCGCCGTTTTCCGCTACTACCACCAGCATTTCAATATTCGCGTCATGGTGCGTTACTCGAGTTGCATTAGGAGTAAGACAACGTATTTTAGTTATTGCTCCTGCGTTTAACCATTCTGTGCGGAGTTTGGTTCCCCGCCGTGCCCGCCGTTTCTGCCGGGGTTAGAGGCAGGCGTCACCATATGGTCTCAGGAGCGTCGTAAAGCCCCAGCGGCGCGCAGACACTCGCTGTTTGTTGGTTCTGCTTAAAAGAACTGTTAGTGTGGCGGAAGACAAGTTCCATACTGTGAACGCCGAACAAAGTGTAGCGGTGGACCAGCCAAATATTGGAGAGCCCAGCCAAACAGTGGTGTGGGAGGGGGGGGGGGGGGCAGCCCAACATTGGAATCCCAGCTCAACATTGGGGGCGATGCCTCCCCTCAAGAGAATTGAAGTTCCACCCCTGTTCCCCTCCGCTGCTAACTGTCGGGTCAGCGTATTTCGGCCATCCAGCGCGCCCTCGTGGCCCGGAGTGCATCACATCCGCCCGACCGCTTGGTTCCAGTGTGTGCCTCACGCCGGCGGCTAGCTCCGCCCACTCCACCTGCGGCGCCCTTACCTGCCGCGCCAGGCTGGCGGTGGCGCTGGCGGCCAGTGAGGGGCGCGTCGGTGAGTGGCTGGGACGCGGTGTGCGCGAAGCTCGCCGAGTTGTGGATACAACGGTGAATGGCGAGCCGCTGCAGGCTGGGGACGAAAATGGTCACCGCTCGAGCATGGATCGGCGGCAAATTATCGTCAGTTTCATCGTTGACCCGCTGACCTTCGTCGCACGTGCAGGTGAGACGGCAGGTGTGCAGAAGTCATCCACTTTCACCGGTCATTGACTTTGGGCGGAAACGTGCCGCTCCTTTCCGCGTTCATGGCGAGGGTAGCGGCAACGAAAATCGGTGGCGTTTTGGGAGTAAATGTAAGATAACGGTGAAAATGACATCCAGGAAAGATGCGAATGGCAGGGGATTGTTTCATTGGTAACACCGGCGGTGAGGTCTATTTTTTAGATAGACATGTCGGAGGTCGAAATGATTCGTTTTCATAAACTGCTTGGCTAATCTATTGGCAATAAACGCCGTCACAAGTAGCCGTTGTTGACCCGTCAATACCATAGCCAAGCTGTCCAAGCTGCCCCAAGCTGGCGCATTATCTAAAACTTCCGAACCCAGGAATCTCACATTCGCAAACATTTGTCTTAGTGCGCCTCATAATCACAAACGGCTTGTGCAATCAAGTTTCGAGAAGGGCTGCACACGGTTGCACATGTATTCCGGCGTTGACGTTGCCCGCCGCTCGCTTGCGGTGCCCAGGCCGAGGCTCAGCCTGAGGACGCGCCATCGCCGCCATGCGACTGTGCTTCCGCTGCCGCATCCGCCGCAGCACGGCCCTGCTGTTGGCCTTGCTGGCTGGGGCCGCCACGCTCTACATCCTGTACTGGCGCGCCGAGCTGGAGGACTCGGACCCAGACGTGTTACGCGTCATCAGGTGAGGCCGAACGGGCCCTGACATACGTAATGCTCCTTATTTGCCCATCATGACGTCACTGTGACCATGCTTTTAAGTATCCGTATTGGTCAGCGCGGCTCAGCAGTGCTGCGTGATTTTGCACGCCGTTGTGCACCATTAAATGTCTGGCGTGGCGGTAAAACAAATAACGTGAAATTAATTAGACCGCACGGAATCAAACCGCGGAGCAAACTTAACTATGTGACCGGTGGATCGACTGAAGTGCCCACCAACGAATTGCTCATGTGATTATAAGTCCCTGATCAAATATTTTCGCGAACTGCGCCGCCAGGAAGTGAGGTGGCGTTTTCACCGACCGTGCTTGTGTCTTAACAGACAATCCAAGCATCAAAAGGAGTATATCAACAAGAAAGGGATCCACGTGGTAGTCGGCCATTACATGGGCGACCCAGCGCCGGAGAATTTGACGCAAGGTAGGCTGAAGGGCTGAGACCGAGAGAAAGACTACCCGACTAAAGCCTAGTTTGGAAGTTCTCAGTTCACCCCATCGATGTAGGGCATTGTATTTTAGGGAAGATGACTGACTTGTGCCCAGTGGTGCAGCAAGGACTTCGCCCAGGGGGCCGTATCAGGTCATAGAGGGTCATTACGGCCAATAGACCTCGTTTCGTCGCTTGGGAGGGGGGGGGGGGGGGGGCTGTTTCTTTAACGGGGACCTTTTTAGGCTTAGGATCCTATTTTGATGCCTCGCGGAACCATTTCCGTCTTGTTTAGAAGCCTTGCAGGCGTCTTAAAATACCAAAATGTGCTGGGGTCTTGGGAGCCAGGGGTCCCACAATCTCCAAAGGGGGATGGCCCCTTAATTTGCACCTTGGCTACAACACTTCGAGAGTCCGCTACAGTCACAGCCTCACATTCGCACGGCCCAGGCCGGTGCACCTCAGGCGAAGGCTCGCTAGGCCCAGATTCATACGGCTCCTGGCGCCTCTGACCTTGTGCCAGTGGAATTTGGTGCCGATTAGTACGCACATTGGTCGAGCTCTACATGGAGGGATGCACGTCATGAAAGACACACACTCTTTAGCAGGATCGTCTTCCGCCCCTCCTCGGACGCGTGGTGGTGACACGCAGTCCATCTTGTTTTCCGTAGCAAAGGCAGGAATCGATGCAAAAGAGCTCAGCTAACGTTTCGTCATCTTTCTGTGACTGACCAGACTGTACTGTATCCCGTTTTTTTCATTCTGATTGCAAATTGCCAGAATAAATACTGGGAGTAATTGATAGCTCGACATGAGATAAGATCGACATCAGCGCGTGTGTGCGTGTGTGTGTGGAGGCACGACGGCCGTGTGACGGGAGCGTCTCGAGGGTGTAGCACATTTTGTGCTGTGCTGTGCTGTGCTGTGCTGTGCTGTGCTGTGCTGTGCTGTGCTGTGCTGTGCTGTGCTGTGCTGTGTTGTGCTGTGCTGTGATGTAACACGACCACGGACCTGATAGCCGTGTCCATATCTGCGTTGGTGTGAAGATCCATCAATGCGTTCCGTTGCGTTGACCGCCCGTGCCGCCGGTCCAGAGGTGCTCAACACCAACGGCTACCGACCGGTGTCTGGCGAGGGCGAGAAAGGGCTGCCGGTCATCATACCGTCCAGCCTGAGCGAGAAGATGCGCCGGCTCTACCGCATCAACGAGTTCAACCTGCTGGCTTCGGACCGCATCTCCGTCAACCGCTCACTACCCGACGTTCGCAAAACACTGTGAGTCGCCCGGTCACACTGTGTAGGCCCAGAACTTCTAAGAAGCGCGCACGTCAGTGACGCGCCGTATCTTTAGTACACTGATGTGTTGCATCCTTAGGATGATATTAGATATGGTAGGTTGCGCGTAACATGTTACATGTTCAGTTGTATCGTGAATGTCATGGTGTCAATTTTCCTTTACTACGCCATCAGTTTAAAAGCACATTACGTGTTTAACGTACCCAGCGGTATAATGTTGAAGAGCGTTTAAGTAAGTAATGCGATGACAAAAGACCTGCCTTTGTACCCTGAGACGGTGGTATCGCAGGAAGCGTTCAGCGGCATCACTGCGCATTTTGGGACGCTACGCCTTGCAGACAAAATCAGTTGCGGAAAACACACATCTGCCATCAAACTTGTACTACCTTGATTTTCCTGGTTAGAATACTAATTCAGTTTCAACTGAGTTTGCTCGCTTTGAAACTAGTTACGAAACATTTAAAGCTTTTCTTAAGTAAATTAGAAAGCTGTTTTTTACTCAAGCCTTATGGATAGTTGGCTTTTATTGAAAAAACTTACAATCTCTTTCTGCCACGTGTATGGGGAACCAGAGGTACGGGGTGT
Organism: Pollicipes pollicipes; assembly: GCF_011947565.3. NCBI lineage: Eukaryota > Metazoa > Arthropoda > Thecostraca > Pollicipedomorpha > Pollicipedidae > Pollicipes > Pollicipes pollicipes. The sequence continues at coordinate 25,485,753 of NW_023596461.1, forward strand.
GATTCCCCGCGTTAACCGCCATCCCTACAGGGCTCAGAGGCAGGCGATGCCATGTAAAGCTTCTGAGAATGTTGTAAAGTCACAATGACGACAATCGTAATGACCAAATTCCAAGTAATTAAAATCTGTCGGTGGAATGTGACCATCGCGAGTTAAGGAATGACGCGAAAACGTGCGAGCTCAAAAAACCGTGCCTACCTCATCGTTAACGTCGTCATATTGCGTGACATGGTGTTACCTGATAACAATATCCTAACGCAAGACAGAAATTGGCAACATTTGCTCAAAGTGTGTGCATAAAAACTAAGGAGGTGTGCCAATGACCAATTCGATGGTTAGGGATATATCATGTGAGACAAACGCAGGACATTCGGCCTGTCCTAGCTTTATTTTACTCGTTGCGTATGCGTACTCGTAAACCGCTCATGCACGTATACATATGCTGTACAGTATACAACTTACGAGGTGAGCGGAACCACTCAGGAACAGGAACTTGAAGGGAAGTTCCCGTTGCAGCGCAACTGAGTGAGCTATCCGTCCACACCAGACGACTTAGGCAGGTCTGCTCTAGAGCAAGTTTTGCGAGCGAGTCTGCATGCTGACCTCGCCTTGATGTCTTCTTACCGGGAAGTTTGCTGGCTACGGTTCGACCCGGCCAGTCAGGCTTTTGACTGGTTTATATTTGTGCAACTATGCGTGGCATCGTGGCGCAGCTCTCATCAACAAGCGGCACAACTGGTTCGACGTCAGCATAAAAGATTCGCAACGCTTCCCCCCCCCCCCCCCCCCCAGCCGAGAACGTGCGCGCGCCGGGCACAGCCTCCACAATCTGCGTCATACACAAAATATGTTACAATTTCGAGGAATCTAAATAAGGCTTTGAGAGGTTTTACAAAAAAAGATTTTTTTTTTAATACTCTGCGGGTGTACAACACTCCTGCATAGCCATTATAATCGAAATTGCCATTAGAATCAAAAGAGTCGGATATATCAGCCATTTAGAATCCCATGTCACCAATCTAGTGACACATGACTCACACGGCGCCATTGCTCCGTGTGAATCCTATGTCACCCGCACTTGCAAACCATATTTCGGGTACTCCAATGCCCATCACCTGACACCCAGCTGCTCGTTTATTTACTGGGTTCGTCGAAACGGATCGGAGCAGGCCGTTGAGATGTGCTGGCTTTTCCTCAACATCTTTGTGCGCGTCGAGTCAAATTTTCAGGCACAGACATGAGAAGGGGCATTTCCAGGGCCCAGTATTGGAAACGATCTCTAACGAAGTTTGGCAATCACACCAGGAGGGTGATATCAACCCCTTGGCTCTGTACGCACTGTCTTGCAGTCACAGAAGTAACTGATACTTCCGGTGAGTGAGGCGTTGAATCAAGAAAGTATGTTTATTGTAGTGTAGCAAAAATCAACCAAACAGCTCCCGAGCTCTCAGGGGGGCGAAATCTGCGAGACCTTGATTCACCTCTGTCACGATCGACTACGACTGCCACAGTATTTCACAGCATCCATGCAGCAGAAATTATTTCTTGGGTCATGATGCCGCGCATATCACCCGGCGTGGTGAAGTTAATTATGTCTGATCAGCAACTATGTCTTTGTAACCATCTGACCTAGAAAGTGTGCCAGAGCGTGGGGAAGCAAGACAGGGAACAAGTTCCCATTCTTGTAAAAATGGGCCCACGTCGAGCGGGTGCAATTTCCACTTTGACACCAAGGAGGAATATCTAGGCACCCGTCCATTATTTGGCCATAGTTGCAATACAGCGAGGAAAATGACATCTGGCGGATGAGTGGCGAATAGATTATCCGCAAGATTATCCGCGTGCCATTTTGCTAGCTTTCTAAATATAGCCAGGAAATCAAATATGGTGGATGAGTCTGGCCGTATGAGGCAATGCAAGCATAGTCTTAACAATCATGCAAGCATAATCTCAGCTAAAGGCGTGATGTAAGATGGCCTTGCACACGTCGGATTACACACGATGTAGCGTCTTGGGAAAGGCGCAAGCTACACTGGCGTAACAAGCGCCATGTTTGCTTTCCAACTGCAGAAAAGGAACCTTGACTTTTTCTGGTCTACTCGACAGGTGCCAAGAGAAGACATACAACGTCAGCAAGCTACCCTCGGCGTCGGTCATCATCGTGTTCCACAACGAGGCTTGGTCCACGCTGCTGCGGACCATCCACAGCGCTATCAATCGGTCGCCGGCGCCGCTGCTCCGCGAGGTGATCCTGGTGGACGACGCCAGTGAACGCAGCTTCCTGGGCCGGCCGCTAGACGAGTATGTGGCGCGCCTGTCGGTGCCCACACGCATCGTGCGGATCGAGGAGCGGACTGGCCTGATCCGGGCTCGACTGATGGGCGCTCAGGAGGCGGCAGCTGACGTCATTGTGTTCCTGGACGCGCACTGCGAGTGCACGGAAGGTGAGAGGGAAACGTCTCGGGCGCCCGGTCTGTCCTCAAGACAGCGTCGGCGTTTGTTGCGATACGAGCGCCTAACGCTTACAAGACTTGCACCACTATATGGCCATTATGAACTCTGCGATGCGTGTTGCTGATCTCCAATGCTGCTGATTTATCTTCCCACCAGATGTGTTCGCCTGAGTTGGCGCCTTCCCAGCTCACCTATCGTCGCCGACACATGGCCCTTCGCCTGCTCGAGCTGAGCGTGCGGCCGCTAGAGACGCCCCGCCATCCGCCGACAGGCTGGCTGGAGCCGCTGCTGACACGGATCGCCGAGAGCCCCACCTCCGTCGTATGCCCCGTCATCGACATCATCAACGACGACACGTTCGCGTACACGCGCAGCTTCGAGCTGCACTGGGGAGGCTTCAACTGGCAGCTGCACTTCCGCTGGTTCACGCTGGGCGAGCGCGAGCTGGCGGCGCGCCGGCGGGACAACACGGCGCCATTCAGGTGGGCGCACCGCCGGCGGCCGACCGACGTCGGCTGACTCGCGGCCGGGCGTGCTTCGGCGGAGTATGAGAAGGGCCGCCGCGCCGGGCCACGGGTGCTTGGCTGGTCCTGCCGGCAGCAAGACCGCTTGTAGGCCTCGGGACGGGGGCAATGGACCCGTGTCACGTTTGGATGTAATGCACCGTTAATACCTGGCTGTAAATCCAATGACAACCGTTAAAACCACGAACGACGCTTTAACCGTTTAGCTGATTTTCCGGCCTGTCACTCGTGCTGCTGGCTGTTGCATGACAGGTGGACGTGCCGTCTCTCACCGTCTGTGTACTCGCACGCTGACGTGTCAGCCAGGCGTGCCGTCTCTCGCCGTCTGTGTGCCTGCCCGCTGACATGACAGCTGGCCGTGCCGTCTCTCGCCGTCTGTGTACCCGCACGCTGACATGACAGCCAGGCGTGCCGTCTCTCGCCGTCTGTGTGCCTGCGCGCTGACCAGCGTGCGACGGTGCCGGCAGGACGCCTGCGATGGCCGGCGGGCTGTTCGCCATCAGTCGGGACTTCTTCTACCAGTCTGGCTCTTACGACCGCGACATGGACATCTGGGGTGGCGAGAACATCGAGATGTCGCTCCGGGTCAGTGCTTAGCCACCCGGATGTCGCTCCAGACCAGCATTTAAGTCTCCCGTGCGGTGTTAGGCCGGTCGAATCTCACTCCGGGGGTCAGTGTCTGGTTCGTCAGATGTCGCACCTGGTGCATTATTTAGCCATTCGGATGTCGTTGCAGGTCGCCGCGTGGCCGTTCAGATCCCAGTTGATAACCCTGGCAGATTCGACACCATAATTGCTGTGAAAATCCGCACGGTGGTGGTTGCCGCAGTGGACTCGGCCTAAAGGTGCTGGAAGCAGATAAAGCACTTAATTGTCATGTTACTCTACCATGGTGGCGTCCTCGAACACAGCTACAATGGAAGGAAGTAGTGTCCGCTGTCATTATCTCAGTCTGTCAGTGACTGTAGCTGAGGGCTGATAGCTGCGTCCAAACTTCACCCCATCCCCGGCTTTGAGCGTTTCATTATGTGAACTGGGGTTAGACGCTGCTTCGATCAGCATCTTGTCACACATGGTGTCTGAATTACGAGTTAGCCATCAGGAGTTAGACACCAGGGGGCTCCTGATCGCTGACTCGCAATTCAATTACCTTTTCGGTTGTATAATCAGCTGCACAATCTGCCCAGCCGCAGGGTGGCTGAGTGGCCAGCACTTGATGGTCAAGGTCATACGTTTTCCATATGACCAATTCCCATACTTGAATGGTCATTACGTACATAGCCGCGGTGGCCGGCACTTGATGTCGAGTTATTCACCCCTGGATTTTCCCAAATACCCAAGGACCTGGATTCTGTCCCGAATGTCCACCATCCACAGTTCTGCGTGGTCACATCAGCGCAGCGGTTGTGCAAGCCTCCGGTTGAGAACGGTTGCTATTTCTGCTCGCTTGTGTACGTGCTGTGTGTCCGCCTCGAGCGGCCCCGTGGCCGACTCAGTGGCCTGCCCTCCGGACCCGCCGGGCGGCGCCCGCGCGACTACAGTCGGTGCCGCTGCCTGACGGCTGCCGCTGGCTCGGCGCGACCCTCCGCTCGCCGGTGCTGACAGGCCGCCTCCCGCCGGCGCCGCTGCCTGACGGCTGCCGCTGGCCAGGCGCGACCCTCCGCTCGCCGGTGCTGACCGGCCGCCTCCCGCCGGCCAGGTCTGGATGTGTGGCGGCAGTGTGGAGATCCACCCGTGCTCCCACGTGGGCCACATCTTCCGCAAGAACTCGCCGTACACGTTCCCACGCAAGGGCGGAGTGGGCGGCGTGCTGTACCACAACTTGGCGCGGGTGGCCGCCGTCTGGATGGAGAAGTGGGCTGACTTCTTCTTCAAGGTCAACCCAGGTCAGTTAATGAGCCTGATGATGAACGGCTGGCAGTGGCCTGAGGTTGTGCTAATTTTTAGTGACATCGAGCTGCATACGAGGGGAGAGTGGTAGATTTGACATTCAAAGAGGTCGAATCATCACCTCACAAATGGATCATCGTTTCCTTACTAACTGAAGTCATCTCCGAATCAAATGAGGTAATCTCCTAAGCAAATGCAGTCGTCTCCTACCCAACTGAAGTATTTTACGTAGCAACCAATCTCACCGCAGCCCCGTTTATATCAATTGGTACGCTGGTAATTCGCTGCAGTAATACCAACGGTTATGAGCCTCACCAATGCGTGGGACCCCCGACCATTTCTAGCCTACGCAGTATATTCAGAATATGTCATCCTTGTCAACTCAAATCGTCCATTGGTGATTTGTTTCCGAATGATGTGACCCGCTCTTGATCTGAGCCACTCACCGAGCCGGGTTTTACTTTCACGGCGCATGCTATGACCACCGGCCTCCCGCGGCGTGCCGCTCTGGCACGAGCCAGGCGTGCGTACCTGGGCGAGCAGCCCGCGTGCCGCCCGCCCCTTGCCCCGTTCATCGCGTCTGACGTGCGGCGTCCCCAGAGGCGGCCAAACTGAAGGACGAACTGCGGGTCACCCACCGGATGATGGTCCGCGAGCGCATGAGCTGCCACAACTTCAAGTGGTACCTGGACAACATCTGGCCGGAGCACTTCTTCCCCGACGACGACCGCTTCTTCGGCAAGGTGAGCTGACTGGCCGGGGAGATGATGGAACATCTGGCAAGGGATCGGATGTGTGACGTCCCCGCTGCGAGACACGCCGAGCTGGTACTGTTGGCGTAACGACCAATGACTCGTGTCCGTCTGCTGCATGTGAGAGGTGCCGAGCTGATGCCATTGACGAGACGCGCAATGACGCACGTCTGTCTGCTCCCTGAGAGACACGCCGAGCTGGTACTGTTGACGTGACGACCAATGACGCGTGTCCGTCTGCTCCCGCCAGGTGCGGAATGAGAAGCTGGAGCACTGCCTGCAGCGTCCGTCACCGACGGGCACGGGGCAGCCGTCCGGCCCCGCTACCGTCACCGACTGCGCCTCCAACTGGTACACCCCGCAGCTGTTCGTCATGACCATGGAGGGTAGGTGCTCTGACGCCGAGGCCCGACGCCGGTGTTCTGACGTCGGCTTACTGAACGCCTGCCCTGTTAGTGTTGGTGCTGTCGGGATCTTGGCCAACTCAACGTCTCCCTTGACGTTGCAGGGATGGGGTGCGAGGCCGTTGTAATAGTCAGTGGATCAAGGTGTCAGGGGCCAATGTGTTGTTTCTTAAAAATGACACATTTTAATGTGGCGTTGTATACAAATCACAGATGTAAAATCACTATAACCCACAAGGCTGCTTATGACTATCCAAATTCAATAGGACTGATAGTGTGATGATGAAAATTTAATGGTGCCATTTGCGCCCAGTATTACTGTGTTCTAGTGTTGATTTCAATAACTGTGATTCGTGTACTCACTCAGAGCGCTTTACGGTTGAGCCGACTCTGCAATACATTGGACGGAACTTGTTTGTTAGGTCACACCGCGACTGCGGGCTGTGTTTGGGTTGTCGTGTCCGTTTGTAACAGGCCGTCCACTCTGACGACGGGCATGGCATGGCGCTATGCCCGTCCTTCGACCGCCGAGCTCACCAGCGTCCGCCTGTGGCGCCGCTGTCTGCCGACAGGGTACATCATGACGGACGAGTCGGTGTGTCTGGACGTGCCCGACGGCGGCCAGCAGGAGGCGGAGGGCCGCGCCCGCCTGCACGGCTGCAGCCAGCTGTCGCGCCAGAAGTGGTACCACGACCAAAAGACGTCAGAGCTGGTGCACGTGGACTCGGCCAAGTGCCTGGACCTGCCGACCGCTGCCAACCCCGAGAGCCTGGTAGTCATGGCGTGCTCCGGCGCGCCCAGTCAGCGCTGGACGCTGGAGCGGGTGCCGTGGACGTGATGGAGCCGGTGCTGCACGCTGTCCCAGCCACCGCACCCAGCGGCCGTCTGGAGCATGTCCAGCGGACAAGACCAGTCAACACCAGTCCTGAGGATGAACTTTCCGTGGCCGTTGGCGGTGTCTCCACGGACAATGCAGCGTACTCTCGCCAGCTGTCGGTGACATCTGCGCACCGTGTGCGCCATTAAGTGGTATGGTCGGCTTATGCGCCATTTTGTGGTGTGATTGGCTTGTGCGCCATTTCGTGGTGTGGTCGGCTTGTGCGCCATTTCATGTGTGGTCGGCTTGTGCGCCATTTAATGGTGCGGTCAGCTACTCAGCAGGTTACTGGCTCAGTAGTGACCGTGGGGACTTCGAGCATTGTAGGGAAATATGTGGATGATACCGAAGATTCCTAATATGTGAGACTATTGAGACTACTACTCAGCGAAATGCATTAGCGTGCCTTTTTCACCTAACGTCTGCTCCGCGGATTTGCAGCCCTCTGCATTCCTGCGTAGCTCATTAAAACATCGCGTACGACTTAGTTATTTTACTTATTCTGGCATTAAGGTCAGTTAATGGAACCAGCATGTGGATCCCATAGCAAGCAGCTGATACACAACATGTGTTGTAGAGATGGCACTGCGACGAGCAATGCTTCTGTACATTCCTGGTTCGGGCTATCAGCGTGCGAATGCGCCGACTCTCACTAGCATCGCCCGCGTACTTACCAAAGCTGCTCTTGTGATACACGGGCGTGCGCCGCGCGCCGTGCTGATGTTTCAGGACTTTGTTTTGGCATGGCGACGGGCGTCATTTGTCTCGTTTTTAGGTCGTTAATAAATATTTGCAGAATTCGCTACGAAGGATTTTGTCATTGTTCAACAAAACGAGAATCTTCTCCGCATTACGGAGGCTCCCACTCCCTTCACCCCCGTCCAGATTCGCCTTTTTGTTCTCAACGTGAGCTGATAGGGGGTGCAAACCTCCGCTGGCGTTTCTTAACCAATAAAAATGGAGCTTAGAGGGAAACGCCAGTGGATTGCGTGAGATGAGATGAGTTGAGAGAGCTCAAAGATACCTCGCGACTAGTGTTAGCTCCTGTGTTTTTAGGTTGGTGATTGACCCCATCATGCCAGGTCAGCGATAAGATTTTCCAGGACATGGTACTTTTGGCTTTACATCACGCCCACGAGACTATGTCTCCTACCAACGCAAATTTAAGCAAGCGTGCTCTTTGTGCAATTCTGAGCGCAATGGCGTGTATCCTCGGGAGCGCGCGGTTATGTCATGTGACTCCGTAGAAATGTCGGCCCGCCGCGAGCAGTCCGCAGCGTCGTCGGTCGCGGCCGCCCGTCCGCTCAGGTCCGCGGGCGGGCCGGCCGCAATGGATCCTCTTATCGGACAAGTGTGATCTACTGGAAACTGATACCCCTATACCAGTGCCATGGGATGCACGCAGTCGGTACCTGTGCGCCCGATTCCGAGTATTTTTTTCTGGGTGACCGCATTTTGTCCATCCTGTTACGGGCAGGCGGGCCGCTGTTAGAAATGTGCCGTCGAAGATCGATTAAGATAAGTTCATGTCAGCCGACGAACGATTTACCTTATGCGTTGGTCGAAGCTGGTGTGGGCCATCAGCTGCCAGTGTAACACACTTGTACCATTATATAATCCATTTGATTCGGCCGATCCCCACCAGTGTCTCACTCAATGTTGGTGGGACGGCCGCAGCGCCGATTTCCAAGGTATGAGGCCAACATCAAAATACTTCGAGACGAGCGTAGCGGGTGCAACCAGCTGCATTCACTGTGTGGTCGCTATCGATCGGCAATGTAAATCGTTTATCGGACGAAAATGCTTTTTATGTTCAAGTTACCCCTTCGCGGCGCGCCGCAAACGGCACCACCCTTGAAGCGTGATGATTGGAATATGGTGGTGCGGAAAAACTTTTCTTCTCGCGTTCGACCGTGTGCATTTGGTAGCACTGCTCATTGGCTATCAGCTGGAAGTACAAAACAATTGTTCAGTTAGCAAGTCTGAGCCCCCCCCCCCCCCCAAGTCAGTTAGTATACAGCCCCCCCCCCCCCAACAGCGTCCCTCTCATGATGCTGACATGCCGCCCACAGGGGTGATGTGCCAAGTCACGAAGCCCAGTCTCAAATAACTTTAGTTGTGCCCTGTGGGCCGGACCATTAGCACGCGATGTCAATGTTTGACCACTATCGGCCGGCAGTGTAAATTATTCATCGGAAGGCATCACAGTTTTGTTCAAACCACCCCTATACGGCACATTGTTAAACAGAGAGCGGCTTACCGGTAAACTGATTACCAAAGTACGATGTCCAGGGACAAATACTTACAACTGCGCGTGACGGCCCGGGAAAAGCACTTAAAATCGCGAACGAGGCGGGCAACTATATGCATTCGATAGCGCTGGGACACGGTTATCAGCTGCCAGTTGAACAGTCTTTCCCGATTAGGGTACTCTTCAGTCAGTCGACTTCCCGACATCGTCCCCGCTAAGATTGTTGGGGCTTCCGGAGCAAGAATTTGCAATGTTACTGCGTTAAATTCATGATACCTTTGGGCGTGCATAACAGGTGCGGCCATATTTACGTGACGTTATTCTGGGACCAACATCGCTCCGTAATGCAAATGCTCATCGCCCGAAATCACCTTTTTTGTTCACGCCACCCCTGACCGTGCACTGCCAAATGAGTCCGGCATGCTCGCACCCCGATGGCAAGCATACAATGGATAGGAAACGTGCCTGCAATGCCACACGAAGGGAGTGACCGCACTAGAAGCGCTGCTATATGCTTGTCGGATGCAAGCACATCCCATGGCAATTCTTTTTTAATTTATAAAGTATAATGGTGTGTATAATGGCGTGTATAATGTGTGTATGAAGGATTTTGTCACTGTTAAACAAAAACGAAAATCTTCTCTGCATAACGGAGGCTCCTGTTCCCTTCACCCTCATCCTGATTCGCCATTTTTCTGCACTAGTCTGATGGCGGCATGCACTTTGTTGCACGCGACCAGCGAGAGCGTCTCACTCAATGGTTGAGGGTCATCCGCAGGCGCGATAATCAAAGTGACGGCGTCTAATTCCGAACACATTTTCTCGTGCGCGGCGGGTGCAAACATGCTCACTCGAATCATTGTGCGAACACCATCCGCTGGTTATATGAGCTACTTATCGGTTACTATGAGTTTTTCAACTTACCTCTTTCCGGCGCGACGTTGACTGTGACCGCTGTAGCCGTAACGTGGTGACGAGAATACAACGACCTGCTGAAAAGAACTTTGAAAAATGCTTTAAAGTGCGCGTGGGAAGTACAACTGTCAGCTTTTGCTACCACTGCTATAGAGCGATTGGTTTCCATAACAACGCACTGGTCCGATGAAGGTATCGATTCTATTTCGTTGACCACCCGACAATGTTTGTCCCCATGCTAGCGAGCCGGCCGGTGATTTGGAAAGTTACGGCGTTTAATTGAAAAAAATAGACGTACGTTTATTCACTGCAGGAGCATTATTGTCTTTTAATACAAGTCGCTGATCGATCGATGTAACCTTTTTTGTTGAAATATCTCCTAAATGCAGTAAACAATGCGTTGCAGTGCGTTGCTTCGATCAGAGCACACATTTTATTGGATCGGCCAACCAACAATGCGTGTCTCCATGCTAGCAAGCCGGCCCGCGGTTTGCAAAGTTACGGCATTGAATGGAAAACATCAGACATGCGTTTATTCACTCTGAGATCACTATCGGTCTTCATTGCAGCTCGCTGATCGATCGATATGACCTTCTTCGTTCAAGTATCCCTTAAATGTAGTGAGCATCATCGCTAACTGCAGCTGGCCTGCGCGTCGCTTCGTGGTCTAAATATAATGGGCACAATAGCCTTTCATTGTCTCAATGCGGACACTCTTATCGTTATTTCTCGTACCTCCGTACATTTCCAGAGGACCACAGCCAAGGTAATCAGCCCTCCGACATTCGAGGTTCGCCCCTGTTTCTCTTCACCAAATGCGTCTCTTGCCGACGTGGAGTTCCTCATCCTTGCCAACACGGAATCCACTGCTAGGCACTTCGGACCTCTTATTGTCTCAGTGGCCCAGCTAATGCAGAAGACCTTCATTAATGATGGGGGTCCCGGCCTTGCCCATGCCTAGAAAATGGGCCCTAGGGCGCAAACCCACACCGAGCTGACATGGTATCAGCGTTTCTGACCAAGTGTGTCGTTCCAGAATCCACCCCGTATCAGCGCAAGAGACCATTCGACTGACGTTTGAGTCCCTGCCCAACGGCCGAAGTTCTTTCGCTGGCCCTTATCAGCAATGCTGTCAGCAATTCTCTGGAGAATAAGTTAAATCCAGCGAATTGAAGCTCTGTTTTGACCACCTGTATCCTGACACTGCATGACGGGGTTTTGACATGACACACCTGACATGACGCCATGGGTTTTAAGTCAGGGGAAGCAGGATTTTCCAGGGTATCTCCGATACAAAATGGGGCCTTCCACAGGGTGGCCTTCTGCACAGCGTCGCATTCAAGGGGGAGGGGCACCGAAGAGCATGCGCGCCTTACCAAACTGTTACATGAATCATATTCAATCAAATCATTGTCGACAGCTCAACAAATCTAGAGTGGGGCCCTTTTACTTTCCAGCAAAGGGTCAAGCTAACCTAAAACAGCACCTCTTGTTCCAGAAGGGTCCTCTCAATCCATAGATAAGCCTCATAAGCCAGAACAATGCTTATGATTCAAGAAGGGGCCTCCAAATCTAGCCAAGGGGCTCGCTTTTACCAAACAAGGTATCCTGATCTGGAACCGCGGTCGTCTGATGCATGAAAGGGGCTTCCTGTTCCAGAAATGAGGGCTCCTGAATATAGAGGGTGCCTTCCTAACCAAAAATGGGGCGTTCCGAACCGGCAAAGGGGCCTCCTTAACACAACATTGGGCCTCCCAAACCAGAATTGATTACCTTATCCATAAAAGTGACCTTAGCACCCAAAAAACGGGCCTCTTGATATATCAAACGGTCTTCTAAGCACGATTTATCACCCTCTAGCTCAGCTATGAGGCCCCCTTGATCTGAATTTCGGCACCCTTCGTGCAGCTGCAATGCCTTACGATAGCGAAAACGGACTCCCAATTTTTGCTTTTTGGTGGCAGCCAACTCTTGCCTTTCTGCCTGCCGCAAAGGGGAGAAAATGTCCCCTGTGCCCTCTATCCGCCTGTTGCACCGCTCCTGCTATATGAGCAGGCTTACTTTATTGATCAGTCAATATTTCCCGCATATTTTGACCTTAATATACGCGGCCGCTTATAGTAATCATTGCTCCTGTGACATCAAAGCTCGGTGGAAGGCTGTCTGTTCCTGCTGCGATATGACGGCCCTTGAATAAAAGCAGCCGGTGTGGCGAAAATGGCTGTTGGAGGAGCGATGAGTCGCTGGGCTTTAGTTCTGATATTTTCGTGTCTTGTTTCATTAAGCTGGTCAGATGACATTTTAGGATGTGGTGGGTTTTTGAGAAGCTCTGTTGATATCGAATACTCCAAGGTTCAAGTTAAGCTGTGAGTAAGATTGGTGGTTTGCGCGAATTGCTGATTGCCGCAACGCCGAATGGTCACGTTAATTGCAGGCATTGGGGGACGATTTCCTCTTCAGACATGCATGGCTGGCTTGGTTTATTTGTGATATAATGCCTTGTGAGGCTGTATAACGCTTTCTGTGTTTTGCAAGGGTGTGACTCTTGCTGGGTCTTTACTTGGAACTAGTGAACATTTATTAATTATGAATCATTGTTTTGTGAGTTACCAATAAATCATTATTTTAAGCTTGCTTGTGTATGTTTTTAGTCCTGACAGGCCATTTGGGTCCACATTGTAGCCATATGATAAGTCATAGTGTCAATAAGGGGACTGATGTGGGCATTTAGTGGTTATCAAACAACCAGTAATCTACACATTGCAGCCTTACCTCATTCAACATCATTGCCTGAGGCAAAGCCAAAGCCAATTTTCTGGTCTCTAACTTTACTGGCTTCCAAATTAGGGACTGCAAAGTCAGTCTAAAGCAATGGTTTCATGTCTCTAGAATGTGATGTTGAATCCAAAACCACTGTACTTGTACTGCTGTGCTTGGATCTGGCACATAACAATGACATTTATTTCAGATATACCAAACAAGGAAGCTTGAAGTACCAGACAGACTGTGCTCCCAACAATGGCTACTACTTCATGCCAGTGTATGACAAGGGTGATTATGTTATCAAGGTGTGTATGAAGTATTATTTTGTGGTGGTGCAGACATTTTAAAGCATTATTTTGTGCTGCTGTGGGAGAGTTTCAAACTGCCTGCTTGTTTGGGTCCAAAATGAAATCATGTGTTTAGCTGTTTTGTCAGCAAGTGGACTGCTGACCCACTGGGGTCAGGTCAGGTCTGGTCTGGCCCAGTCTGGTCTGGTCTGGTCCAATCTGATCTGGTCTGGTCTGGTCTGGTCTAGGCCAGGTCCGATCTAATCCCAATACTCCATGAAGAGATCCTGATGAAGAGCTTTGCATATGTGTGAAAGGGCATGGGATGGAAACCATGGAAGCTTGGGCTAGAACTGATCTGCAGACCATTTGTTTGCTATGGAGCTTTTGACCTGATGTGGTGGTTGCATAAACCAGGCCTTGGGGGACAGATACCACATATTGTGCCTGTGACTAAGCCAGCACTAATTGAGGTGGTCAGTCAGTGCTGACAGTGCATCAGCAATGAGTGGTATGCTGTGATTTAGAAATGCATGAGTCTTTGTTGCCTTTTTGGATCCCATTGGTTGTGGTCTAACTACTTAGCCCACAAACTGACTATGCCTTACTTGACAACAGATGGAAAACAACAATGTTTTTTTCTTTTAAAAACATCACAGTTTTGTGAATGCAGCTTTGAGCAGCTGGTCATCAGCTGCTGAGAACTGCCTCCCTAACCAAAATAAGCATTGTGCCATTGTAGATATTGAGCTTGGTGCTGTTGGCCAGTGTGGCTGACTGGGCATGATCTGACATGACCTGGTGGGGTGCAGATTGAGCCTCCAGATGGCTGGACATTCGAGCCGTCCCAGGTGGCGCTGGCGATTGACGGCCAGACGGACCGCTGCTCGGCCGGGCAGGACATCGACTTCAGCTTCCGTGGCTTCGGCGTCACCGGCCAGGTGGGATGGGCCGGCTGGCCACACAGCTGGGGCCGGGCACCAGCCCCGGTGGCAGTCGACCGCTGTGTGCGCCAATGCTGGGCTGGCGCCGAAGGAGGCGCTGACTCGACCGCGGCCACACACGCTGAGGGAGATCAACCCTGGGCTAGTGTCTGATGAATATCTGCCAAAATGTCGCCGCTGGATGTAAACCTAACGTACCAGGTGTATCGGAAGTGAAGCGCAGTTATTTGCATGGTGTCATTGTTCTTACTGAATATAATTCACGTTGTTGACATGCACAGATTGTGATTTATTCTCGAGCTGTTTCCATGACGTTCCTTAGCCGCTGTTCGCCCATCCATTTGAACAATAAGACCGGTAGTCATTGCGAACGCATCTCGAGATATATCACGGAACAGTGAGCGCGTGTCCGTCGGTACCCTGAAGCGTCTGCGTCAGCGGTGTTTTGCCGCCGGCAGGTGGTGAGCCTGGGCTCGGCGGACGGGCCGGCCGGTGTGACGGTGACCCTGAGCGCGGCGGCGGCGGCCGGCGGCGACGCGGCCGGCCTGCACAGCCGCACCACCTCCGGCGCCGGCGGCCGCTTCACCTTCAGCCCCGTACCAGCCGGAGACTACGAGGTGCCACCCACCGCCGCGCCTCCCCCGGCCCGGCTTCACCGGGTGCTGGCTGGTGGCTGGGGTGCAGACGGATTTTTGCGTCCCCATCCCTTCGGGTTTGCGCCGCGCCCCCTGTTACTCTGTCTTCCGGTGACAATAAGGCAGTCGCCTGCTATTGTGTGGCAAGACGATAATGGCAAACGTGTGCATGAGTCTGTGAGCCGGGGCCACTCCTGTGACTGTGCGGGACTTGTTAAGCCAGGGCAGCTTCCGTGACTGTGCGCCAGTCGGCGCCTCAGCCCGCCTCTACGCGCCCATTTGTGACCTGTGTGTGTGTGTGTACTGGGCCTGGCGGTAGGCCGCTGATGCCACCTGTCGCCTCGCCAGGGTGACGGCCAGCCACCCGGTGTGGCGGCTGGCCAGGGGCCGCACCAGCGTCTCTGTGCGCGGAGGACAACTGGCGACGTGGGTCAGCAGCTGGCCGTGGCTGGCTTCGACCTCTCCGGACAGGTGGGTGATGGCCCCTGCGAGACCGGGCCGCGGACGCCGGCTCAACAGTGGCGCCTCCGATGTGTATGTTTGTGATGTCGGGTGTCATCTTGTCTGCTGATGGGCTTCTGGTCAGGCTTCTGGCTAGTGTGTCTTCAAATCATACATTGATCCAGTCTAGAATGCTGTCATGATGTGTGCTGCATGCAGCTATGAGATAGCAATACAACAGTTGTGCATATGGAAAGTGACCAGACACCATGCACTGTCCAGTGTGTGGCTGTGGCATGGCCGTGATCTTACACCCCGCATCACCCTGCATGACCTGGCAGTCATGTTTGGCCCTGTGACAATGCACCCTATATGATCGGCACCCTGCATGTGTCACTGTATGGCCTGTGTTGTTATTCATCTGTGGTTACATTACCTGCCGGCGTGGCAAAAACATCACAGCATTCTCCTGCATTCCCAAACCCTGTGATCCTATGCCCAGTGACTTTGCACCCTGTGATACCCTTCAGCATATGTGATCTCATGCAGCCTCTGTAACCGTGCACCCTATGTGACCCCGCCCAGTCATCACACATGTCCGTGTGACGCGAGCAGCGCCGCCGCGCCAACAGGTGGTGAATGCTGGTGAGCCGGTGCCGGACGTGACGCTAGTGCTGCACGGCCGGCGGCCGGAGGCGGCGCCGCTGCTCGGCTGCGAGGCCTCGCCGCTGCCGGGGTACACGGCGCGCGCCGGCCTGGCACCGCCGCTCTGCCGCGTCACCATCGGACGCCGCCGGACGCTTTCCTCTTCCCGGTGGTGCCGGCCGGCACGTGAGTGAGCGCCCCGCCGCTGCCGCCGCCGTGGATGCGTGCCATCCCTGACTTCCTGCTGCGGTGTTCAGGGTGTGCAGTATGGCGTGTATGTCCCCAGCAGTTTGGTGGGACCTGTAATGTGCTCCAGTGCTTTCATGGGCTCCCACTGGTGTCTGGTGTTACGCTCACGTTGACGTGGCCTCGTGAACAAGCGTTCATAGTCAGGTAAGGTACTCAAAATTTTGCGTCTTAGTGCGCCGCACCACAACAAAGATGCTTGAAATCATCAAGTGCGTGCAACTACGCGGCCCCTCACCATGTTGTCTGGCAATATGATTTGAGTTGATGTTAGCATGCATACACAGGATGAATAGGAGCCACTAGTTGACAGTCAACAGGCATCGCGTGTCACTCTGTCATAGGGTCGTTATCACGTGGCCGATGTGTGTACCCCACTGCCCATGTGTCTTCATGCAATGAGCCCCCCCCCCCCCCCCAGCTTTCATCCACAGGTAGACGTTAGTGCCGGCGTACATTGTGTGACCCCAATCGCCGCAGGTACACGGTGGTGCCGGTGTACGCGAGCCCCAACACGCGGTTCGACGTGCGCCCCGCCGAGGTGGAGGTCACCGT
The DNA here is from genome assembly GCF_011947565.3 of Pollicipes pollicipes. Taxonomy (NCBI): domain Eukaryota; kingdom Metazoa; phylum Arthropoda; class Thecostraca; order Pollicipedomorpha; family Pollicipedidae; genus Pollicipes; species Pollicipes pollicipes. The sequence goes on from NW_023596461.1 coordinate 25,502,336, forward strand.
GGCGCAGGGCAGCGCCACTGTGCCGACGCCATTCCAGGTCAGTTTGCACTGGAATGGACGCAGTGTCCCTGTGCGTGCCACGCACTAGTTGCTGCACTGTGGGTGCCTCTGTAACATTGATAGATAGATCAATTGTGTGTAGGATCCTCTACAATATGGCTTTTTCGGTGTCCGCGCCACGTACACTAAACACAAAAGCAAGAACACATATGCGTCACACCTGGTGACAGAAACGGCGAAACAGATTCATCTGAGCACTCATCTCAATTGAGCATGGTCTGCAAGTGCTCGGTGTCGGCCAGCTGTCGCAGCAGCGCGACGGCTAAGTGGTGCTGGTCTCAGCCGGTGCGCCACCGTCAGCTGGGCGCCCTGCTGCCGGCAGGTGGTGGGCTTCACCGTGAGTGGTCGCCTGCTCACCTCCGTGTCGGGCGGCACCGAGCTGGGCCTGGCCGGCGCCGCCGTGCTGCTCGACGGCCGGCCCGTGGCCGTCACGGACGCCCACGGCCGATACGTGATGGAGAGCGTCACGCGAGGCCAATACCAGCTTACAGTGGAGGCAGGTACGTCCCGGACACCTCGGCCCGGCCGCTGGAGACGGCGGTAGCTGTCAGGTGTTTCCGTAGTGTAGTGGTTATCACGTCCGCTTCACACGCGGAAGGTCCCCGGTTCGAGTCCGGGCGGAAACATGCTTTTGAACTGTGCGGCCTGGGTCTCAGCATGAATACGATGTAGTTATGGACGTGTGGTGATGCAAACCTGGTGTTCCTTCATCGGCCTTCGTTAGTGATACGCACCCCGCCATTTTGTCTCTGTATCGCCTTGGGCGGTAGCCGATGCTGGTGCGGGCCCATGAGCGTCCTACTGTCACCCTGGGTGGTGGCCGGAGTACCGCGGAGTGCCGCGCCTGCCGCTGACCACCGCCTCCGACGCTCGGGACGCGGCGCTCCGCAGAGGCGGTGCAGTTCGAGCCGCGGCCGGTGTCCGTGTCGCCGGCGTCGCCGGTGCTGCCGGACCTGGTGGCGGCCCGTCTGCGCGTGTGCGGCCGGGTGGAGCTGGCCGACCTGCCTGAAGGCGTCGCCCCCCGGGCCCAGGTAGGGTCGGCCCGCCGCCGACTTGTCTCCACATGTCCAGGGACGTGGGAGTAACGACAAGGGGTGTCATTTGGACGACAGGCTGAGTGTTGGACTCATTGCGACATGTTGGGAACGGATTCTGCATTGTTACAACGCAGACCAGCCTGTAAGGGATGTTAAGATTCATGTATATTTACTCCTCGCTAGTTAAAGCATAGCACAGCTTGAATAACAGTTACGGGCGTAACGTGGCCGTGATATCTGCGCGCCCGAAAACATCAAATCGTCATCACCATCCACTAGACGTGGTCGATCAATGTGCGTGTGTTTGCGTGTTGGGATTGTACAATTCATGAGATCGGATAATCAGTTGTCTGGTTTGCTGCACATATCCCGCAGTAGCGTTCTTGAGCGCGGCTGGATAATTTTCACCGTATCCCGCTGCATCCATTTTTATCAGGTCGTTTTTTACTGGAATTCATCCTCTTTCGGCACACATTTCTCACGTATGCAGGCACTGTTATGACATGCCGTTGTTGGAGCGCAATAATGGCGTGCGTGCCATGCCATGACAATTGGCATGCGTGTCACCGTGCACAAGGCGCGGCTGCCGTGGACGGGACGTGAGCGAGCGGGCCGCCGGTCGCGCCCGTCCGTCCGGCTCCAGCGGTGACGGGGCGTGCCGCCGGCCGGCAGGACCGTGGAGCTGCGCGAAGCCGGCCCGCAGGGCGCGGCGCACACGGCGACCACGGAGGCCGACGGCGCCTTCTGCCTGTTCGTGCGGCCCGCCACCTACCGGCTGCGCGTGCTGGTGTCGGACGAGGAGAAGCGGCGCGGTCTCAGGTGCGCCTCCCGCCGCCGTCGGCCTCTTGGCCGGGGTACCGGCACCACTCGCTGCCAGCTACATTGCGGGGATGGTAGGCTGAGGGCTGTGTTATTTGGACCGTGGGTCGTGTGCTGTGGCGTGGGACTGAGGGCCGTGAGCTGGGTACCATGGGCTTTCGGCTGCGCTGTGGGATGGCGGGCGTCCTGTCCGGTAACACTCCGCTCGCCCAGCCCCCGGCTGCGCCGCCGGACGCCCGCCGGCGTGCCGTGGAGGCGTGTCACCATGGCCCGACTCGCAGTGAGGCGCGCGCCCCGCCTGTCTGACACGCCTGCGTCGCTGTGTGCTGCCACACAAACCGTCAGCCCTCCCTCCGGCGTACCGGCGGAGACTGACCGGCCTGGTCGTGACCTGACGTGGGCGGGCCGGCCGGCAGCTTCGGCTCGGCGCAGCAGGAGCTGGCCGTGTCGGCGCCCGTCAGCGGCGTGCAGCTGTCGCCGTTCCGGGGCCCGCGTCTCCGGCGCCGTGGCGTGCCGGCAGCCGTGCGCCGGCCTGCCGCTGACGCTGACGGCCGACGGCCTGGCGCCGCGCACCGCCGTCGCCGACCAGGGCGGGCCGCTTCAGCTTCGAGGACGTGCTGGCCCGGACAGTACGACGTGGCTGCCGGTCAAGGTCGGTGGACGGCGACGGCGGGGCACGCGAGGAGAGCCGGGCTCCGCTGGGGCACGCCTGTCGCGACTGCTGCTGTGGCGTGTCGCCAGGTTCTGGGTGACGCTGTACCCCGGTAGAATGCCTGGTCTGGTTCATGGTTCGAGATACGTTTGGGGTTGGAGTTTTTTCGTCGGCGCTGCAGTGGTTCCTGTCCTTGTTGCCGCGCACCGCGACTATTGGGCATGACAGCTGTGCCCGGCGGGTGTAACTTGACGGGTATGTCTGTGTGTGACCTACGACCGAGCCTGGCTGTGTCGGCAGGAGGAGTGGTGCTGGCAGGAGGCCTCTGTGCCGGTCACCGTCACCGTCAGTGACGTGTCGGACGTGCGGCTGGCCCAGACGGGGTACGCGCTGACCGTGGTCACCTCACACCCGACCGCGCTCCACTACCGGCCGGCCGACGGCGAGCCGGCGGCCTCCGCCGGCCAGACCCAGCTGACCATGGGCTCCAACCGGCTGTGCGTGCCGACGGCCGGCGCTTACTGGCTGGAGCCGCGCGGCTGCCACACCTTCGCCGAGGCTCGGGTGCGCGCCGACACGGCGGCGCCGGCGCCGCTGGAGCTGCGCGCGCAGGCGCACGCGGTGAGCGGCGCGTGCGCTGCGAGCAGGCGTCCGACGACGTGCGCGTCCGGCTGTCGGTGGACGCCGAGGCGCGCGAGCTGGAGACAAGCTCGGCCGACCGGCGCCTGCACCGCTTCTCTGTGTCGGCGCGGCCGGGCCAGGTGCTCACGTTCCAGCCGCAGTCGGACACGCTGCTGTTCACGCCCACGTACCACCAGATCACGGCCGGCGAGGACTGCCTGCCGGACGCCGTCGCCTTCCAGGCGCGCCGCGGCGCCTTCATCACGGTGAGCGTGCCCACCGGTCGGCCGGTGATCGATGTCAACGGGCGGGGTGTCCTGGTGGCAGTCTGGCCACCACCACCATCGTCGTGGTGGGAACGGCGTCGGGGGCTGGTGAATACGGTCTGTGGCGTTGTCGGAACGCGGGCCGCGGTGGAGGTCGGTAGCATCCATGACCTGATTCTGTGTGGACTGTGTGACGACCGCAGCAGTGGCCCGTCGCTTGTGGGGGGGTGGCGTGCAGTGACGGCCGCAGCAGAGACCCGTCGCTGCGTAGGCTGTGTGACGGCCGCAGCAGTGACCCGTCACTGTGTGGGCCGTGTGACGGCCGCAGCAGTGACCCGTCGCTGTGTGGGCCGTGTGACGGCCGCAGCAGTGACTTGTCGCTGTGTGGACTGTGTGACGGCCGCAGCAGTGACTTGTCGCTGTGTGGACTGTGTGACGGCCGCAGCAGTGACCCGTCGCTGTGTGGGCCGTGTGACGGCCGCAGCAGTGACCCGTCACTGTGTGGGCTGTGTGACCGTCGCAGTAGTGACTCGTCGCTGTGTGGGCTGTGTGACCGTCGCAGTAGTGACTCGTCGCTGTGTGGGTTGTGTGATGGCCGCAGCAGTGACTCGTCGCTGTGTGGGCGGTGACCGCCGGGCTGCGGTAACCTGGCGCCACCGCCCATCCCAGGTCAGATCGTGCCGGCGCTGGGCGGCGCTCGGGTCACGGTGTCGGCCGCCGAGATGGAGCCGGTGTCGGCGGTCACCGACAGCCGCGGCACCTACCAGTCAGTGGGCCGTGCCTGTGGCCACGTTCTCTTCGTACAATGACTAGGGCACTCTTGGTATTAGTCATAGTGCGAACATGCCACAAGTTTTGTGGGTTTTACTGTCGATAGTTTGAAATTCTTCCAGCTTGTTTTGTCTGGCTTAGGTTACAGTTGTAGGTGCCCAGGGTTTGTAATTCCACTCCTACTTACGAGTGAGATAATCACAGGAATGATGAGAAATATTTTGTATTGCTTGGTGACTAACTAATGAGCTATCCATGAACATTCCGTGCAACTTCTGATATGCTAGCTTTTTCTGGCCAGTCCTTGTTCGTGCCCTGGTTTTCTTAATGCTCAATGTACCATGCCATCACTAACACACATTGCTTAAAATATCATGTGTTTGCTGTTTTGCTATTGTGCTATTCTGCTCTGCTCCAATGGCTTATAAGACGTTTTGCAGCACTTGAGTTTCTGCCAGAGTCTGTCAGTTTTTTGCCACCTAGTTTTCTGCCAGCGGTTTTAATCAGTAAAATCCGGCGGCGGAAACTTGCCGCCGGCCGCTTCCAATCCTGGTTTCCAACGTGTGCGGATTTGTGCCAGTGTCGCTAAAGCCGAGCTGTTAGCGTGTGGACGGTCTGGCACCGCGGCTGGTGGGCGGCGGTCGCTGTGCGCTGGTGTCGCCGCCCGAGCCACAGAGCGCACTGACCGCCGCCTGCCGGCCGCTTCGGCTGGTGGGTAGCGGGTGTGTACTGGTATCGCCGCCCGAGCCACGGAGCGCACTGACCGCCGCCTGCCGGCCGCCGCGGCTGCTGGGCGGCCGCTGTGCGCTGGTGTCGCCGCCCGAGCCACGGAGCACGCTGACCCGCCGCCTGCCGGCCTCCGCAGATCGGACCCCTCCACCCGGAGCGCCAGTACCAGGTGACGGCCGAGAAGGAGGGCTACGTCATCAGCCACACCGAGCGGCACGGCCACTTCCGCGCGCGCAAGCTGGCCGAGCTGCGCGTGCGCGTGACGGACGAGCAGGGCGGCCCGCTGGGCGGCGTGCTGGTGTCCGTGTCCGGCGGCAAGGACTACCGGCGCAACAGTCTGACCGGTCAGTGGCGCGCGCCGTCCCGCCTCTGGGTCTGTTTGTGGCGCCTCCGCATCTGGGGCTGTCTTCGTGCATGCCTTTGTCACTGCCATTGTCTGCCCGTGTTTTGTGTGTGTCTCGTACCTGCTCCCCCACTCTCCTATCTCTATTGCATTCGTGCGTCCGTTTCCCCCGTCTTTCGACACGTGTCAGAGGGTCACTCCTTCTGTGGGGTCATGAGCCGGAGGACGGCGGCCGCTGTCGGCGTACCGGGCTGTCGTGTGACCAGCCCGCGTCCGTCCGCCGACCAGCCCCCCCGCCGCCCGTCCGCAGACGAGGACGGCAGACAGGCATTCCTGTCGCTCAGCCCTGGCCAGTACTTCATCCGGCCCATGATGAAGGAGTACGAGTTCACGCCGCCGTCCAAATGGCCGAGATCGCAGAGGGAGCCACACTGGAGGTGGCCGTCAGGTCAGTGGAGGGCCCGCGCTGGAGTTGACGGTCAGGTCAGTGGAGACCGGACGAGAGCTCGGCGCAGTTCAGGTCAGACCAGGCCGTCAGGTTGGTTGGGGCAGCTGGCAGGTCATGTCCGAGTAGTTAACGTTTTCAGGTCCCACGTGGGGGGGGGGGGGGGAGTGGATCAGGTTCGACCCGGTTACGCGTGGCCCCTGGCTAGTATGATCATGACAGTGGCTGGCAAGGGGTGCCAGGGCACATGGCAACGTACGTCGCGTTCCCTTTCTTACTATTACAAACATGCCTGTGGAGGTCAGGTTCAGACCATCGGGTCAATGAAGGGCGCCACGCCGCAGGTGACCGTTGGTCAGTGGAGGTCACATCCGGCCAGGCCAGTGAAGAGCGCCGGGAGCGGCCGTGCGCCGCGGGCCCGCCGCCCACGCACCACCGGACGCCGGATGTTTTCTGGGCCTTGTGGCCGCCGCATTTCCCCGCCGTACATCTCGTCTGCTGACAGGCCGACGCTCTCCGTGGCTGGCGGGCACTTTGGCCGTTGCCGCGTTTGGTCCGCGGGACGAGAGTGACGTTTGGGCGGGATTGGGCCGACAGCCGACCAGGCGGCGAACGTGGACGGGCCGGCGGCGGCGCGCCGCTGAGGTCACAACAGCGGCCGGGGCGAGAACTGGAGCGGTGCTCCACACGTCCTCACGCATTCCAGCTTGTCCGCCGGTGCTTTGGCTGTGTGTTCGTGGCTGAGGTGTGGATGTCGGCTTGTCCTCACGCAGCTTCTGTCGCCACTCCAGCGGCCGCCAGAGTGGCGTACAGCCTGCGGGGCCGTGTCACGTCCGTGACGGGCGAGCCGGAGCCGGGGCGTGACTGTGGAGGCGGTGGCCGGCGCCGACTGCCAGCACCACCAGGAGGAGGCGGCCAGCGAGCCGGGCGGCGCCCTGCGTATCCGCGGACTGCGACCCCAGGTCAGAGCCGACCGCCGTCCCACGGCGGCGGACGATCGGCGCCAGCCTGCCCCGCGCCTCCAGCCGTGCCGCCCCGCAACGGCCGGGGGCGCGGCCGCCGTCTGGCACTCAGTACCGGCGGGACACCACTGACACCGCTGACACTGCCGACACCGTTGACACCGTTGACGCCGCTGACACTGTTGACACCGCTGACACTGACAACGCTGACTCCGCTGACACTGTTGACGCCGCTGACGCTGTTGACGACACCGCTGACACTGACACGCTGACGCTGCTTACACCGCTGACACGCCGCTGATACCGCTGACACTGCTGACACCGTCGACACCGCCGACACTGCCGATGCCACTGACACCGCTGGCCTCACCTGCGCGCGGCGCAGCGGACTCGCAGTCGGTAGTAGGGCGCTGTGCTGCCGTGGCGTTGGTCATCTGCGAGAGCAACTGCGCAGGTTCGCTGTACAGCTCACATACCGTTTCAGGCTGTTTTGATTTTGTGTACGACAGGCGTACATTAGGTGCTAAACATGGCGCATGTATTCAAAGCAGAACTGCTACACTGACAGCGTGTCAATGCACGAACGTGGTCTAAATTTAAAGGTTACGTGTGTTCTGTTGAGACTCCGACGGACTGAACGCTTTAGGTGGCTGCGGACGATGACGAAGGCTCGACCAGGAGGCTGCCTCGTAGGAGCAAACCCAGGCTTAGGGACCCAAAACCCAAACAGATATCATGCTTTTTGAGAAAAAAACTTACCGACTGTGCTTCCATTCGCCCCAAGGAGTGCTCTAGAACAAACTTTCAAGAGGAGGCTTGCTTAGATTTTCTGTAAAGTTCAGATCCTTCATGTTTTGCCCCGTCTTGGGGAGTTGAGGCCTGGCTGCCCCGGCCCCTCCCCCCCCCCCCCCCCCTCCTTGGATCCGCGCTTGTGACAGCACTCAGTACCAAAGTACAGAAATGTTACCGATTATGCACATTTTTGGCAAAGTGACTATCGTAGTCGACGAACCCTAAAACTCCTGTCCAATGCAAAGGTGTACACCATTTATCCTTGCACGGGCTGGATGTGTTGCCTTTGTGATAACTTGATGCGTGGAGTGGGCTAGAATAAGGAAGGAATGGCTCGTTTGGATCGCTTACATTTCATTCTTTTGGGCACCACCGACACATAAAAAGGTCCCATACCCGTCAGTCGTTCATCCTTATTCCGTCACTTCCCCTGCCGCCTAATAAAGAAAGTGCAAACATTCGTTCAACGTAAAGGCATAATGCCAGAACACAGTCCTAGGTACTGATATTCACCGATAGATGTAGTATATTTTTATTGTTTAACAATGCCATGATCTAAAAGCAAGGGAATTTTCACGAAACGGAATAGTTCTAAAAGTTGTTTTCGGGTGCCCTCGGTCCCAATCAAGGCGCATTCGTTTGTGTAAAGCGACGCCATGGCGTATAGATCTGACATGGTCCGTGACGAGGTGTGCCGTTTGCTCAGGGCCCCTTGGCATTGTCCCGCCGCGGAGTTTTGTACGTGCTGCGCGTCTGGAGACCGTCTGGGCCGACGGTGACGGGGGCGAAAAAGGCGTGCGAGTTTGGCGGCGGGGCGCAGGTCATTGCCAGCCAAACTTGTGGTCAGGCCGCGTCAACTTCGGGATAGGATGGCACGCAGAGCTGGGCCGGTACCCGCAGGAGTGATTCACATGTGGCTGGATGGCTCGAACTCACCTCCTTGTCGGCCATCTGTGGTCGTAAGGGCGCCGCGTGGCAATGAAATGCCTTCCCAATGTGAGGGGTGAGGCATATCAGCGTCCAGCAGCCTTCAGAGTCGGCCCGGGAGGAAAGTCTCCCATCCAGTGATGGTATCGAGTTGCCGTCTTTTCGACACGTTTCAGCTGTAGCGCTCCGACTCCCGCCTACGATCGCTGGGTGTGGTGCTGGTGTCCTGGAACCATCGGTGTGTACGGTGTTGTTAGTGTCCTGGAGCCGACTGTCGGCGGGTGCGGTGTTAGTGTCCTGGAGCCATCGATGTGTACGGTGTTAGTGTCCTGGAGCCGACCATCGGCGGGTGCGGTGTTAGTGTCCTGGGGCCGACTATCGGCGGGTGCGGTGTTAGTGTCCTGAAGCCTACTGTGGGTGGGTGTGGGGTAAATGGCCTGGGGTTTGTTTCATCTCAGGAATTTGTTATTCCCGGGAATTTGTTATTCCCAGGCCTGTGTAATGAGCGTGACTTTCCGTTCCGTCGGCTGTCGCATAGGCCCGTTTATGCGAATCAACTGCGGTAGTTTGAAATAGCATAATTCCCGTTTTGGGACACGGGTATCACGGTTGTCATGCCTACCCCATGCAGTTAGCTGATCGCCGAGAGTACGCAATTTCTTTCTGGAACATGGTGGGAGTAAATTCCTTGTGGATAGGTGATGGTTGCTGCTTGTTTGTGTTTTTTAAAAGATGTGTGGCTCATGTGAGGTGAGTAGAGTTTGGACAGTGGAGTGTAATCATGCCGGTAATGGGGAAGCTGTGCGTGCGGGTTCGAGAGATTAGCCCAGTAATGGAAGGCTCACACACGACAGGCACGAAACGCGGCGTTTTTACCGGGATTCCCAAACTTTCGACCAACTGTGTCTATTTTGTCAAGCTCAAACATAAGTTGAAGCTGTCAAGGCCATGCCTGAAAGCCAAAGACAACCATGTGTTTCCATCACACCTGTGATTTGCGGGCATTTGTATGACCGGAGGCTATATGGCAAGACCACTGTCGCGTCTTGGCCCCCAGCGTCGGCCCAACGGCCATGGTGCCCGACATTGTACTACGTGAGGTCAGATCGCCGGCGGGTGGGCCTGACGTCAGTTACCGGTAATAGCTTCACTTACGTGTCGATTGCACGGTATTGCAATGTTGCTCCAATTTCAAGTTACCTCCGTATGACCCTGCGTTTTGCTGAGCACGCTTGGAATGGGGAGGGAGGGGAGGGGGGACCCCGCAGTGCCGCACTTGCCAGTCCTGAGCTGTTAGGTTTTAACAGCACAATCAACAGCTCGCGTCAGCTCGCGGCGGAGTCTCTCCCGCTTATTTGGGCTGCCCAGGCAATGCAAGTGGTGACTGGGAGCCGGGCTTGAGCCCCAACCCCGGCGATTATGGCGCGAGAGCTCCCCGAGCGCTCTCCCCACCCCGCCAGCCAACCAGCAGCCGCGCCGCAATTGGCCGGATCGGCATCAAACATGGGTGTAATTGAAAATGTTGAGTTGTGATTTCACAGCTTTTAAACGATGGCGAACAAATTGTAGGAATGACAGACGCGTTCGATGGTACTGATCATTTTGTTCAACAATATCTCGGCTCTGGTGAGATACACTTCCAAAGGCAGCTGATCCCGTTTCACCAGAACCGAGTAGCAATGCGGCCATGTGCGCGTGTGATTGCGGCTTTATGACGTACTCACCTGCTGAGGCTATATGGCATCGCCTGCCTGCATCCTGGCAGGAAGAACGGGCACTGCTAGGAATCGAACCCTGTTCCTCTGGTTTCTGGGACGCGCAGCGCAAACACTACGATCCCCGCACACACACATAAACACAGACTGCATCGCAGTGACGTTTTGAATGAAATGGTTTTCCATACCCTGATGGGGTATTGCCCGCGTGGTGGAACGGGCCCCTGGCAGTGACAGTGTTGAGCACTTGTTGGGGACGCTTGGCTTTGATTCCTGCTGCGGTAAAATTTCACTGGCCGGGCTTCGCGGTGGTGTTGTGGTGTTTAAGGTTGCGTCGGCATGGAGGGATTTTGCGCTCGGCCAGGTTGTGGTGACTTGACCCTAATGACGATGCCACTGACGTTCGTCAGTACACAGTCCGACAGATGGGATACTGTCGGCTTGTGCCGCAGCCACGTCCTCCGTGCTGGTGACGTCACTGCAGCGTCAGAGGCCGCCTCGCCAGAGTCGGCTGCGGTCCGGAGGAGCCGTTCCCGTACTGGCTGCTGGGACACCGCTGTGGGTCCCAGGCAAGCTGCATCTCTGCCCGTTTCCATGTCTCCAGCCGAAGCCAGCCCGTTGCGTGGACGACACTAGCCACCAGGCTGCAATCCAGGCTCCAGGCCGGCACTCAGCTGCAGTCCAGGCTCCAGGCCGGCACTCAGCTGCAGTCCAGGCCCCGGGCCCGCACCCAGCTGCAGTCCAGGCCCTGGGCCGGCACCCAGCTGCAGTCCAGGCCCTGGGCCGGCACTCAGCTGCAGTCCAGGCTCCAGGCCGGCACTCAGTTGCAGTCCAGGCCCCGGGCCGGCACTCCCGCGCCGTCCGTCTCTGTCTCCGCAGCTTCCGGACACAGCAGTCTGTGCTTGAGCCGTTGGGCTAGGATCGTAGGATCGTGTCCATTTAGGGGCGCGCGACCAGCTGCGGGTCGCGTTGAAATCATGGCGCGAGCGTTTCACGACGCGTATAATGGATGGGCCCGTGAACGTCACGCGCCCCGCGGTGACGCCAGCCGGCCGAACGGCATCTCGTTTCAAGGCATCTGCTCGGGATGAATAAACTGGCACTCAACGCGCTACAGGTGGATCTGTGAGACTGCGTCGAGTTAATTGAGAATTGTGGCAACCTTCGCAGAACAAGGCTTGAGCGGACGGGACGAAAGCCCCTCATCCTACTTCGGCTTACGATTGGTAAGCTCGTGGAAGTGGGATATGGCAGGTTGTTCAACCTGCACAGTTCATGCAGCGTGATTGTACCCATGTGCGTAAAGCAATCGCGCGTGAGGTATGGAACGCGCCGCTGGGTATGCGATCCGTGCTTGGACCGCCGGCCGCGTGGACCGCGTGCATCGCCCCGAAGGCGGCCGGCCGCCGTCTGGAGCAGACGGCCGTCGCCTGAGCCGGCCGGGACCTGACCTTCTGGGCTCGTACCGTCTGGGCTGATCGGGCCGTGTGAGCCGGCTGGGACCTGACCTTCTGGGCTCGTACTGTCTGGGCTGATCGGGCCGTGTGAGCCGGCTGGGACCTGACCTTCTGGGCTCGTACCGTCCTGGGGCTGATCCGGCCGTGTGAGCCGGCTGGGACCTGACCTTCTGGGCTCGTACCGTCTGGGCTGATCGGGCCGTGTGAGCCGGCTGGGACCTGACCTTCTGGGCTCGTACCGTCTGGGCTGATCGGGCCGTGTGAGCCGGCCGGGACCTGACCTTCTGGACTCGTACCGTCTGGGCTGATCCGGCCGTGTGAGCCGGCTGGGACCTGACCTTCTGGACTCGTACCGTCTGGGCTGATCCGGCCGTGTGAGCCGGCTGGGACCTGACCTTCTGGGCTCGTACCGTCTGGGCTGATCGGGCCGTGTGAGCCGGCTGGGACCTGACCTTCTGGGCTCGTACCGTCTGGGCTGATCGGGCCGTGTGAGCCGGCTGGGACCTGACCTTCTGGGCTCGTACCGTCTGGGCTGATCGGGCCGTGTGAGCCGGCTGGGACCTGACCTTCTGGGCTCGTACCGTCTGGGCTGATCCGGCCGTGTGAGCCGGCTGGGACCTGACCTTCTGGGCTCGTACCGTCTGGGCTGATCGGGCCGTGTGAGCCGGCTGGTACCTGACCTGGGCTCGTACCATCTGGGCTGATCGGGCCGTGTGAGCCGGCTGGGACCTGACCTTCTGGGCTCGTACCGTCTGGGCTGATCGGGCCGTGTGAGCCGGCCGGGACCTGACCTTCTGGGCTCGTGCCGTCTGGGCTGATCCGGCCGTGTGAGCCGGCCGGGACCTGACCTTCTGGACTCGTACCGTCTGGGCTGATCGGGCCGTGTGAGCCGGCTGGGACCTGACCTTCTGGACTCGTGCCGTCTGGGCTGATCGGGCCGTGTGAGCCGGCGGGACCTGACCTCTGGGCTCGTACCGTCTGGGCTGATCGGCCGTGTGAGCCGGCTGGGACCTGACCTTCTGGGCTCGTACCGTCTGGGCTGATCCGGCCGTGTGAGCCGGCGGGACCTGACCTTCTGGGCTCGTACCGTCTGGGCTGATCCGGCCGTGTGAGCCGGCCGGGACCTGACCTTCTGGACTCGTACCGTCTGGGCTGATCGGGCCGTGTGAGCCGGCTGGGACCTGACCTTCTGGACTCGTGCCGTCTGGGCTGATCGGGCCGTGTGAGCCGGCTGGTACCTGACCTGGGCTCGTACCGTCTGGGCTGATCCGGCCGTGTGAGCCGGCTGGGACCTGACCTTCTGGGCTCGTACCGTCTGGGCTGATCCGGCCGTGTGAGCCGGTCGGGACCTGGCCGTCTGGACTCGTGCCGTCTGGGCTGATCCGGCCATGTGAGCCGGTCGGGACCTGGCCGTCTGGACTCGTACCGTCTGGGCTGATCCGGCCGTGTGAGCCGGCTGGGACCTGACCTTCTGGGCTCGTACCGTCTGGGCTGATCCGGCCGTGTGAGCCGGCTGGGACCTGACCTTCTGGGCTCGTACCGTCTGGGCTGATCGGGCCGTGTGAGCCGGCTGGGACCTGACCTTCTGGGCTCGTGCCGTCTGGGCTGATCGGGCCGTGTGAGCCGGCTGGGACCTGACCTTCTGGGCTCGTACCGTCTGGGCTGATCCGGCCGTGTGAGCCGGCTGGGACCTGACCTTCTGGGCTCGTACCGTCTGGGCTGATCCGGCCGTGTGAGCCGGCTGGGACCTGACCTTCTGGGCTCGTACCGTCTGGGCTGATCGGGCCCTGTGAGCCGGCTGGGACCTGGCCGTCCGGACTCATGCCGTCTGGGCTGATTGGGCCGTGTGAGCCGGCTGGTACCTGACCTGGGCTCGTACCGCTGGACTGATTGGGCCGTGTGAGCCGGCTGGGACCTGGCCGTCTGGACTCGTGCCGTCTGGGCTGATCGGGCCGTGTGAGCCGGCTGGGACCTGGCCGTCTGGACTCGTGCCGTCTGGGCTGATCCGGCCGTGTGAGCCGGCTGGGACCTGGCCGTCTGGACTCGTGCCGTCTGGGCTGATTGGGCCGTGTGAGCCGGTCGGGACCTGGCCGTCTGGACTCATGCAGTCTGGACTGATCCGGCCGTGTTAGCCGGCTGGGACCTGGCCGTCTGGACTCGTGCCGTCTGGGCTGATCGGGCCGTGTGAGCCGGCTGGGATCTGACCTTCTGGGCTCGTACCGTCTGGGCTGATCCGGCCGTGTGAGCCGTTGACTGCCGTCGGGAGCTAATGGCCGGCCACGGGCGGTGATGGCTGGCCGGCGGCTCAGTGTCGCGGCCCGACCTCGGCCTTGGCCCGCCGTGTCGATGATCGACTCAGCAGGCGCGGGTCGGCCGGTCGGATGATTGAGCCAGCGAGCTGGACCGCGCCGCGGCCGGCCGCAATGGCGCTGTCAGCAGACTGCCGCCCGACGCGGCGGCCTGCTCGATCGGGTCCGTGTTTCGGCGTGATCGCCTCACCGACGTGTCGTCATGTCCATGTGGCTGGCGAGGGCAGAAGACAAGAGGTGCAGTTCTGTAGGACAGCTGGGTCTGAGGCGCCCAGCGAAGTTAAATGAAAACTGACGCCCGTGTCGACCCGACACGGCGTTTCGACCGCTTCGTCGATCGTTTGGTGATTACTGCACTATACGCAAAGCGTGAGCTCAGGGTCATGGTGTCAATGAGCTTAAGTCGTGCGCCGTATTCTGCCACTTCGTGTGCAGCGTGGGCGAGATAACGGGAGAAAACAGATGAAGCCCCTGGATGTGAGGATTCGCCACCTCCTGACCTGTCGCTGTACCACCGCCTGTTGGCACGGCTATCTCACTTTCCGCATTCAAACAGCTCTGTGAGTGGCGCGACGTCCAGTTTGCGTAGCTCCTTAACTGGCGAGCCTCTCGGAATAAGAAGACAGATTTTTGACCAGCTGATATAATTCATGTATACCATCCAATATAACATAATATAAATATGTTGTGGAACCAGCCGCCGTCCACGGAAGGTGGCTCGAGATGGGGCAGAAAGGAAATGGATTAGGTTCGTGTTATCCCGTGTCACGCACGTGAGCCATGCCGTAATCCTTTGGGACCTTTCGCTATGATCGCCGCCGGTTGTGGCAGTTGTGTGCAATGCTAAACAGTGTTTTCTGTTGCACAAGGGCACGCAGCTGAAATTGGACATGACAAGGGTTGAACACATTTTGTCCTCTAGTGTGCGTTGTACGGCAACTTGGGCAGTAGGTAAACACGCATCAGAAGCGCATCAGTGAGAGCGTCAGTTTGATGCGCCCCTCAATTTCCGAACCTATCGGACATCTGCAATATCGACATAAATGTGATGCCGCCGCTCCGCGGCGGGGTGGCACTAGCGGTATCTCGGCATCGCCTCTGCCAGTACGACCCCTCCCTCCCTCTCTCCTTCTCCTCCCTCATTTCCTCCCTCCCGACCAGCAAGCCGCGTGCTTGCCACGTCTGCATCCGACACAGCTAAGCCCGAGGGCATGAACAAGCCCGAGCTTTGAAGCGGCGCACTGGGGTGGCCATGGCTCGGACGGCGGGGGAGGTCTGCTGCGACACAACTAAGCCCGAGGGCATGAACAAGCCCGAGCTTTGAAGCGGCGCACTGGGGTGGCCATGGCTCGGACGGCGGGGGAGTCTGCTGCGACACAACTAAGCCCGACGGTATGAACAAGCCCGAGCTTTGAAGCGGCGCGCTGAGATGGCCATGACGGGGACGGGCGGGCGAGTCTGCTGCAGGCATGTAGGTCTGAATTCAACTGGCCTAGTGTCATCATATTATCATTAGATATTATGCTATCATACCATTATATCATTATATCAATATATATATCATATATCATTATATCATATATCATATAACTGTGCTATATGGTTAGGATTTTTGAAGGTATTTGATCGATTGCGGCGGGTTGCGATGCCGCAGGCACAACCGTGCGGCTGGAATTAAGGCACAGAAAAACATCACTGCCGTACTCTTAGGTGTAAGGCGTGGGATGCGCCTGCGTGTTTGGTTCGAGCCTTCTAGAATACCGGGCTGAACATGACAGTTAAATATTTCGATGCCACCGAGGTTTTTATGTAGAACAACGCATTGAAAGCTCTCCGCCCTTCCCACGTGGAGGTCGGGCACACGTATAAACAATAATATGGGTAATCTGATTTTGTATTTTCATTTGTACGCTCACAAACAACACAAAGTATACACGCGGTCATGCATGGTGATATAAGCCAAGAAGTCGGTCCCCTAATCGGTACCTAGCTGTCCACGTACCAGGCCGCGTCTGTCCTCGATCGCAGAACGTGCGGGGTCCATTGTGCGGGTAGTTGCCGGCAAATCATCAAATGCGGTCACGATCAGGCAATTACTTCTCTTTCCATACTCGGGGCGTATCGGAGGGGTCGTGAGCTGACCACAGTGTCGCACCACAGTGTCTGGTGGTGCGGTGGTGATTCTCATGCCTAGTGACAAGGTCACGAGCGAGTCACCCGGGCTCGAATGTCGTCAAAGTTGAGGGGCGCGGCCTCGGTGCAAGGACGTCTTCACTGAAAGCGACACTTAAGCAGAACGTCGCTGATGGCGTTTTATTCCCGTCGTCCGGAAGTAACCATTTACAAGTTTGAAAGCTTCTGCAATCGGAATAGTCGAGGTATACGGCACCCTGGAGCACGAGGGAACTTTTATTTTTGTTGTGATTGAAGTTACCATATCCAGCTTGTTTCTATTTTAGTATGAACGGTCATAATAAGGAGTTTTTGGGAATATTTGCAACACGCAGTGCGTTTTGCTGTAATGCGTCTTCACATCCACCATCAAAGCGGCTTGTCCCATCTCGGCCAAGAATGCATTCGGGTCCCGAGAGCTCAACATGCTGATGCCGAACTGATACAGCGCACCGGACAATTTGTGGTTTCAAGGTCTCATAGCAACGTTTTACTTCGGGGACGCAAAATGACCTGAACAATCGGCACTCCCTTCAACACTAATAACTAGCACGCAAACGTCTTGCGTCCAAGTTATTTTCCCACTTTGTGAATCATTTCCGCTTATTAACACGGCCGTCATCTTCATATGACGATAACGAGATGAATTTGCATACACCTCTCGGACTTCTGATCGTGTGCTGAAAAAGGACCGCGCTGTTTGGTGATGCATGGGGCGAACAGCTGTCGCGCTTCCATGTGTGTGCGAGGCGCCGGCAGCCGCGCCAGGCCGTCGGCCATGCTAACGCCGAACTCGCTATGTTTCAGTGCGAGTACACGGTGCGGCTGAAGCCAGACTCGGAGGCGAACGCGGCGTTCTCCCGCGGCATCCCGCACTGGCAGACCGTCAAGGTGGGCGAGCGCGGCCCGCGTGGGCGGCCGCGCGGCTCAGCGGCGCCGCGTGCGGGCCGGCCGGTCTGAAATATTGAGCGCGCCTCGGTCGGAGCCGCCCGGACGGGAGCGGGGCTGGCCGGGAGCGACGAGTGATGCGGCGGCGGCGGCGGCGGTGGCAGTGGTGGCGGTGGCGACAGGCCGACAGCACCGCCGCCGCGTCAGCTGGGATGGGGTCAGGCTGACAGCGCTGTACCGCACCGCTGGGAATGAGATCGGCGGCGGTTTCCGTGTCGCGGCTTTGGTCTGGTGCTGGGTGGGAGGCGCGGGGCCCCGTTGTCTGTCGGGCTGGTGCCACCATCAGATAATTGCGCCCATCGCGTGGCCACATGGTGTTGGACGTGACCACGCCGGTGACGTTTCGATGCAGAGCCAGCCGAAAACCGACCCTGCTGGCGCGGCCGCGCGGCGTCGGTGTCCGCGCTGCCGGCCCGTGCGTCGCTCCTCTGACCGGTCGCCGCCCGCAGGTCACGGACGGCGACGTGGCGGACGTGCGCCTGCTGGCCGTGCGCCGGCTGGGCGAGACGGACGTGACGGTGCACGTGCAGGCGGCGGCCGAGCACCTGGCCTCGTTGCGGCTGGTGGTGGCCGCCGACGGCGGCGAGGCGGCGCCGCTGCTCTCGCAGCCGCTGGGCCGCGCCCCCTTCATCGTGCTGCCGACGCCGCTGCCGCGCGACGGCCGCCAGTACGTGGCGCGGCTGGAGTGCTCCCTCAGCGCCAGCACACACATCGTGCGGCCGTCCGAGGCGGCGTTTGCGGCGGACGCGGCGGCGCACCACCTGCTGCTGCCGTTCGCGGCCGAGCGGCGGCCGGCCGACGCCGAGCTCGGTGCCGGGCCCGTGCTGGGGCTGCCGCTCACGCTGCTGGTGCTGCTGCTGGCGCTGAACCACCGGCGCTGTCTGGAGACGCTGCGCCGGCTGCGTGGCCGCTACCTGGCGCCCGGTCGCCGCGAGTCGGCCGGCGCGTCCGGCTCCGGTGACGCCGGCGGCGGCGGCGTGATGGTGCGGCCCGTTACCGTTAAGGTGAAGGCCAGGAAAATTTGACCGGAGCCGAACGCCGGCGCGACTGTGATCGGAACGTTCGTTACGTGTCAAGGAGTGGTCGCTGCAATGGTGTGCTCGATGAGGGTCCTGTGCTCTGTGGTGGGTGTGGTGGGCGTAGTCTGGCAGAGTATGCGTGGCTGTATATCACATACGCTCCGGCTGATTTGTTTTGATCGTGTCCGCGGGGCGGCATGACTCGCTCGTCCGTGTGTCTGTGCGTACGTCTGCACCGAGCGCCGCCCAGTCATTCGGCGGCGGCTGGCGCCTCACCCCCGGCCACGTCGGCCGTGCGTCGCGTCCGAGCAGGCCGCGCGGCAGTGGCACGTGGCGCCGCCGCCGCCGCCGGCCAGCCCGGTGCGGACCTGTTTGTGTTGGCCCACCGCGACTGTGTACCTACCGGCCGTAATCGCTGACGTGGTGTCGTGGCTATCGATGGAGGCTGCATATATTGGAGGCCTGATGACGAGCGTGGCGTGACGGCCGACACGGCTGGCTGCGGTGAGGTGGGCGGTGCGGCCCGGGCGGCGCCCCTCCACCCGGCCGAGATCTCTGCGGGGGCCACTGACGAGTGCGCCGGGCGGCGGTTCATCGGTAGCTAACTGCATAGCCGGCCAGAATGTTTGTCAGATATCGGGGAGATGGCTCGGAACGAAACATCCTTCAATACGCTCGAAACCGTCTCCGCGCTGAATTTATCCTCGTTATGGTTAATGGCCTGCTGCATCCATTCACGAAGACTCGAGGGAACATACGAGCAAACCTTGAAGGGATGGAGCCCGCGCCGCTGCGGCGGGGCGCGCTCGTCCCACGCTCAGCAGCGGCCGTCGCGGAAGCCGGTGCTGTCCGACCGCGCCGCTCCCGGCCGCGGCGCCGGATGAAATAACGAACGCCCGTCGTCCGGGGCTGATCCGCCTCCGTGATCGCCCGATGCCCCAGCGATCGCTGCCGGCGAACAAAGCGCACGGGCGCCGGGGCGGCAGGCCAATTAGCGGGCGACGCTTTGACTGCGGGGGCAGGTGACGCCACGGCGCGGCCGGTGAACGGGCGGCCAGCGGCGGTCGTTACCGTACCTGCGCGGCTAACGAGCCGCCGAAGCTGGCCGCTGCAGGAGCAGATGGACTTTACACCATAGCTTTGCTCCGCGTGACCGGTAACTCAGTGCCGGACGTCACTGTGCTCGGGCTGTTCTCGGGGAACTAGTCTTCGACCTGGAGTTATTTATCACGTATATCCGTCTGTCGTATTTTGATTTCCATTACGTTGTCCGCGCCCGATCATCGAGGCGGCGAGGCGGCGACGCCGTCAGGGCTGGTGATTGCAGCGGAGACCAGTGTCCTCCAGGAGGAGGCGTATATGTGATATGATAACATGTGTGCGCGAGCCACGCCGCCCACTCGGACCAGTTGTGCGAGCAGATGAAGGTGGATCTATATCTCGTGCTGCAGCGATAGCACTTTCAATTAGATTTGAAGAGAATCTTGAGACACCCTTGAATTCAAAAGAATGTTGTCTGTGTACGTGCTCATATTGCGTCCAAAGCAAGTTCAAAGGCACGCTTTCCGTCGAGCGTGCGCACTGTCAGAATGAAATGCAGATTTATCCGACACTCGTGATATCAAGCCATTGGGACGCTCGGCACTGACCCGTATAGCGGGCGTACGCATGTCGCGTGCGAACCTCGCGGGTCCGTCGCATGTGAGCCCCCAAACCCCTCTATGCACGAGTCATTCCTGAACGGCAATGTGCTTCCAATCAGCCTCCGCCTCGGCGCCTGGTTATTTCCAGGGAGACACGTGGAGCATTCCACCGCCTAACGTGCAAAGGAGCCGTCATCTCAGCGTTTGCAGCATCGGCTGGTCAGGTCCTGAGTGATGACCTGATCCGTCATCAGGTCGATCACGGCGCCTCTTGATGGCGTGGCCGTTGACTGTCCCGGTGAGGTCCCTCGGCGATCAGCCGGCTACATTATTCACAGCGGGGCGACGGCGGCCGTGGATGCGACCCCACTGTTGATCTGTCTCCGTAGAGATGGGAAGTGCCATTGATTGGTGTGGGAGGCGGCGCGGGGCTGGTGGTCGCCGTGACCGGTCACTGCGCCGGGGAGCCGCGCCCGGACTCGCGCCACCGGAGCAGCCGGCAGCCGCCGCCTCCCGGCCCCGACGCCATGAGGCTGACCGTGCTCGTCGCCGTTGTTGCTACCGCTTACGGTAAGCCATCTGAGCAGCACGTGGTGGGCGCTCCTGTGAGCTACCCGCTGGCCGCCTCTGGGTCTCTGTTTCCGCGAGCTATGAGCTCGCCACCGGTCATCGCTCGGCCCGTGTGCTCCCATCTGGCTGTCCGTGGAGGGCGCTGCGTGTCTCCGTGAGCCATCCATTGTCCGTCGGCTGAGGTCGCGGTGTGTGACGGCGTCTCCGTGTGCCACTTTCCCACCGGAAACCGAGAAAGGAAGGGTTATCGGTGAGCTGAATGCTCCCGTGGCTAGGTCCTGGTAGCGCCCCATTGGATCCCACTCAAGTTATGCGCTGAGTGGTAACCTATTGTCGATGTTGTACCGCACCATTGGACTTGCAATCGCCACTCGCATGGGATCCGTCTCAATATGTGAAACGCAGTCATAACTGATGCGCCATGATGCAGCCGTTGAGCAGCATTGCTCGCTGCTCATAACAACGGCTGGCGGGCTGCAGAACGCGGACACTGCTCACGTCTCATCACGGCGGTTGGACTAAATGGGTCGGTATTTGTCAAGGCATGTCACGGTTGACGTGTGGGCGTGGGGTGAATGACGCGAGTGTTAGTCATCAGGTGAACCACGTAAGGTGGTGCTAATGTTTCGCCACACCGACGGGTCAAAGAATGCTGGTCAATCAGCTGTAGGACACGGGACACCGGTGTGTCTGCTACCGGCCGTCATAATCGTACACTCTTAAAGCAAGAGAGGTCACGTGAACTTCTGGACACGTCGTTTGAACTCCGACACTAATAACCGTTTCCTTCAAACACTGCTTTCAAAAACCGGCTATCGTCGATGCTTCAGGTTTCGCATGTTTGGCACCGCTTCCGTCCCCTTCCCAGCGGCACAAATCGCGCGCGTAGGTCCTCTAACCTTGAATGAATCTGTGCAAGACACGCAGACCCAGTTGCAATCTCGTAGCATATCGCCAATTTCTCAAGATCGGTCGTACCGTACGGCGCATACCAAACACATCACTCCTGCGGATGGCGCTTTCGTGAACTCGAGGCATTTGAGCCCTTCCACCAGCGTGGTTAGTCCATTTTCCTCCCTCATTTTTACTTTTGCGTGCTTTCTTCTGGCCGGAGCTCTCAGGTGCTTCTTTCTCACGAAGGTGGCGCACTTTGATTGAAGTGATCACCGAGTGTTTCCGCGCCGTTTGGAGTTGGGCATCTCCGTAACAGAATGGAAGGATTCTGAATACTCAGCTGAACCCTCATTCTGTTCCACTGGTGAGACACGCCAGGAGTCTCCCGTCCTTCGTCTCTGCCGTCTGATGAACAACAACCATCACCGAATCAGCCCTCTGCAGGGATGCAGCTTGTCCGGCATGTGCCCAGCTTCGTCTTAAACCTTCAGTTCCGAGCCGTTTTCCTGTTGATGCTGAGTCAGCACCGGATAGGCTCCTCCAGCTTGGCTTGGAGTTCTCCGACTGCACCGGTCTCTGCAGCAGCAGACGTCGTCTCACCGATGGGGTCCATGTTGGAGGTCACAATCCAGTGAGAATGAGCCTTGAACTGTGCCCGTTCTGGGGGATTCCTGTTGAACTCCTGTACTTCACTATCGAAGTGTTTCTTGGCCGCTCCAAAATAGCCTTGTCTGTCACTGGCATGTCTTGGGTAGGACCGGCGGGTAGACAAAGGAGTACGGCTCACACACCTTGTCGGCCACTTCTTTGCACACGTGGATGGGATGGTCATAAGCCACCAGGAACGCTAGCCTGGCGGCCGATACCCGTGGAGGCAGTGAAAACACGGGAAATGGAAATGGTCTATCCACTTCCGATTGACAGCTTTGGGAAGCATCCGCTTCCAGAGGCAGTGGAGCTGTCTCCGGGTGGCAAACGCTGGCTGTTGTGGGGCTGCATCCTCCTGTCTTGTGGACAAATACCGGCACGTACGTACGTGGTACGTACCCTTCCATTGAGTGCCCCGCGCACATGATTGAAACGGTCTTCACTTTTTTCGGCTGACACATGTTGATGCGCACGGTAAGCACGCTTTGCCGTCAGCACTTAAGGCGCCTTGCCATGAGTTAGTTGAACTGTCTCGTCAGCGTTAAACACCGCCTCGAGGCGCCGGAAGGGGATGAGTTTCGCCATGCATGACTTGAATATTTTTATATACTAGCCTGATACATCCGGAGACCTCCAGCGTAATTTAGTTGTCCGATTTGCCTAATGCTGAGGTATGTCTGGACTTTGGGCCCAGGATCCCTTCAGTTCGACAGCCGTTCTCTCGCCACTGGGACGGTGAGCGTCGTTGGTTTTTCACAGAACAGATCCACGGAGTTTTGACATCCTTGTCAATTCGAACCTAACGGCTGCCTGCCTTGTCAGTTGCTTTGCTGGGTCTGCCTCTTCTTTCCCTGTAAACGCGGGCGGACGTCCTGTTCGAGGCCGCTTCCCTTCTTGATATGATCCCTCACTGTTCGGATTGGAGTGGTCCACTGAGCAGTGGCTCGTTTTAGGCCCACGTACCTAACTCTCATCAACGCTTTCCTCATAGCAGCACTCTGCCACTTAACTGCCCTTTAAGGTATCTTTGGGGATTTCAGCGATCTTATAAAGGGGAAGCTGAGTCATTGATTCCTTTCATTCAGCTGTATGGGATGGAAAGCCTCTTAGTAAAGCTGGAATTTGAATAGGCTGCACTGTGGAGAACAAGAGGGGACAAAAGGAGGATATACAGAAGTCGTCCTGGAAACCCACAGCAGGAAAAGTAGGGTCGCCAGGGGACCTTGGGCAGGGCTACACCCTTAATAGCAAGGAAGCGTTTTAGCCGAGTGGTGGGTGGCGTACGTAGGTGGCCCGGGATCGAACCCTGGTTGCCTCATGGCCCCTGAGCGTTAATATGAGCTCTGCTGCCACTAGCGCTCCACAAAAGGCTGTGACGACGTGCGTCGCATGACCTTTAAAAGTATTAAGCTTCATGGGCCGTCCCCGCCTCTTCCCTCACCGCTACAGAGACCACGATAACCTCCGACCGGCCGTAAGGCGCCCGATTGCACTCCCCCTCCTATCCGGTCCGTAACCCCTCCCATCCGGCCTGCAACGCTCGCTCGGAGGGCAGCCCCTCCGACGACCACAAGAGCTTCTTTGAGGTAGGTAGATATGGTCGAGCTCAATTAAAACAAACTTGTATTGTTGGAAAGTTTACTAAACCGTGGTAGTTTTTAACTAAAAGTTAAGCTAATGTCGTCCTCACCCTCCAAACACCGGCGCTAAAAACAGCATAGAGGCACGTTTGCGTTACTGAGCGACTAGTAGCCTTATCACGCCACCTCCATCATGCTCTTCTTAAGGACGCTGTGTGTTCTGAGTACTCACGACCTTGGAATATCTGCTTTGCGGCCCAGTGTCCGTCCTATGAGTGACAGTCAAAGTTTATCTCGCGCTGTCCTGACGAAAAAGCAGTGTTGCGAAGCCATATGAATAGAATGAAGGCACTACTGCGCGTACGCAATTCATATATATATATATATATATATATATATATATATATATATGTATGTATATACAAAATATGATAAAGCTCACCTTAAACCGCCTCCGTGGTCTTGAGGAAAGATGCTGGACTCGTAATCCAGCGGCACTGGGTACGAGTCCCAGAGTAGGCGCATTGTTTGACCCGAATGAAATGAAAAGGCCAGCTGGTAACTGGCCAACGAGGTTCAACCCAGATCCGAGGCGGCCGTGTCGCAGCATTGTGCGGCACGTAAAACCCTCCGCATTCCTGTCTGGCGAAAGGGCGGAGGCAAAATTAGCTGCTGAACTGGACGGCATGCTTGGGTGGTGGGTTCGGGGCACACGCAACAAGCTATGCTTAGCAGATACTCTGAATCCGAAGTCACCCATACAAACCATTCGGAGTAAATTTATAAGAAAATCGAGCACCCCGCCCTCCCGCCCCG
This sequence comes from Pollicipes pollicipes, assembly GCF_011947565.3. Classification (NCBI taxonomy): domain Eukaryota; kingdom Metazoa; phylum Arthropoda; class Thecostraca; order Pollicipedomorpha; family Pollicipedidae; genus Pollicipes; species Pollicipes pollicipes. Next base: position 25,526,531 of record NW_023596461.1, read on the forward strand.
TCCTGCGTTCAGAAAGGACTGCTCTCTCCGCCCGGGCATCAAGAAGGCGCGTCCGTCAGACGTGGCGACATGCAAGACCAGTTAAAAAGCTCGCGTGATTAAGAAGGGTGCGGCGCGAAACGCTTAATCCTGCGTGGCGTTCCTCTGACACACCAAGAACCACACCAGCAACCAGCTGTGTACGGAGGGCCACTGTCCCATAGTCGAAAGTGCAGCATAACCTGAATGAGGGGCTTGTCTAAAAAGTATAGCTCAGAAATGAACTGTGCAGTTGGCGTGGTCTTCACTACTTCACCGCGTGGAGCGCGCTTGCCAGCGCACACCGACCGGCGCCGACATCTCGGCAGCGGCCAGTCGCGGGTAGCGTCGCGCCTTGTAAGCGCCCGACTACAGAGCACACGACGTGCACAACACGTCTATTGTCGCGTCCCGGAATACTCCTTCTGATGGAGTGCGTGTGGCAGCTACACCATTGAGTTCGAGCACCTGGCGGGCATGTATTCAGTGAACTCAAAAGCAGACTGCGGCCGTGCTGCGGACAACGCAGCGCGGCCTGTTGCCATCCGCCACCCAACGCCCCCGTCTCGAACCTGGCTCCATGTCTGGTCATGTGGTCGCGTGCTCGGAGGCGGCGCACGTGGCCGGCCGGGACGGGCCCAGAGCGGCCCGGAACCGACGCCGGCAGCGTCAACCGTAGATGTGATAAACCTCAGTTAGAGTGGCGCTTCCGAGGAGAAGTTTTTACCATCAACCCCCTTCATTGCATGGCGTCATTTGACCTGACTTCCATGGCTGCACCCACGCGGCGGCTAACTAGTTTTTGAGAAGTGTGGCGCACGCGTAAGCAGCATTTGGCCTGAGGTCGGGAGCGGTACCTGCTGCGCCGCTGAGCGCCGCCGCTCTGCCGAATAATAAAGCCATGTTCATCGTATCCATCGCCGTCAGCAGCCGAATCGCCCTGTCGCCTACACGCCCGCCATCCGTAATTTCATTCTGATTCTGTCGCTGCCGCGCCCGGCTTTCCTGCCGTGTCCCCAGTGACAGCGGCCGAGGTCCGACTGCTGCGCCGCCTGGTCCCGGCCGGGCGTTCCTCGCCAGAGCGCTCCCTGGAGGCTAATCTCCTCTCGGGAAACGGCACGAACACGACCTTCGCGCTGAATGGCACCGAGCCCACCGCCGCGGCAAGCAATGGTAAGTGCCGCGGCTCCTGACGCATGCTCGCGTTATTGAATAAGGAGGCTTGATGGTCAAGCTATAGAACCAGATCGAGACATTTGCCGTTATGAACTAATTCCCTCATTTCTCCGAAGCCATCCTGTCGCCCTGATTTCGCCGAGAAGTGTGCAGCGTTTTGCTGTCGTTATTTACAGCTAGACAACGCCATGGGCAAAAAGCGTTTTCACACACACACGCACACACGCACGCAAACAGGAATATACGCACGCACCTACGCACCGTTGGTTCCCACATCCAGTGTCTGTCGGCGTCTGATGCTCCAGGAACCCTTCGTGGCAAAACAAAATAAACGTGACTTGGTCTTTTCAAACACGTTACGTGTAGTGAAGCCACCGATATTTGCGTGTGCTTCTGTGCCGTCCTTTTTAGCTGACGCCTTTGCCATTACGAGGAAGGACACACTAAGTGAGTCTTCCGCGCATTTAAATGGGATTTTCTACTTGAGCGGCCTATCCCGGCCTCGCCCACCCGTCATGCTTCTTAGCAGCTAGCACATTTGAAGGGCTTCCCATTAGCCAGTCACCAAACATGCGTTAAAGTATACCAAATGGACACTTCTACCAAACTGGATGTATCACAACCAGTATGAACATTCCAGTGTCGATCGACTTATTGCCGCCAATACGACCGTTTTCATCACCGGTTTAACGAAGTCGTTAACTGTGATGTCTGCTTCAGTTACCAAATACACGAAGGAAACGTCGAAAAATAACATTACTTGCCAACTTGCTGAGGTTTCACCGAGTACGTGGAACACATCACTAAGATATAGTAGAAAATGGATAATTTGTATCAGAATCTAGGATATTTAGTCACCAGCAAAAACGAACATAGTTTAAACCAAACTGGCAACAACTTGCGAATGTTTTGGGTCGCTGATGTCATTATTCACATTGGGGTTGTATTCTAAGAGCGAGGTGCTGGCAAGCATTGCATTTCGTGCATACTTAAACATCCGGGGGCGTAGCCGGCTGGTTGAGGGGGGGGGGGGGCGCATGGAGGACACGTCCTCCGGGTAGGCCCTGAGTGGCTTTCGGGACCCTCGGCACAGCTTATCAACGGTCCAGTTGGGGGGGGGGGGCAGAGGGCTGGCCGGGGAAGGCCCCGGGGCGAAGGCCTGGCCCTCAAAGGTCTGCCAGAGAGGACTCGCTGCTCCTGTCGGGGGTCCCCGGGACGACGAGGGCGTCTATGTAGGTCCGAGACCACCAATGCTGAGCAGTTAGCTCTGAGCAGGCTTTACACCCTGCGAGCCCTCGTGTTATGCTAGTATTCTCTCATGTTAGTATTATCTTATGTTATTTTCAAATAGATTATTAAGTTTCTCACAAGTACCCGAGGACTGGTGCAATGCCAATGTAATACTGATTTTCAAGAAGGGGACCACAAAATTGTGAGCATGTACAGGCCTGTCAGTTTGACCTCGTCAATATTCAAAATCTTAGAGAAATTCATTAAGGCTAGCATTTAGTCACACTAACATAGGCATCATTTGCTAAATAGTAGTTACCGGGGTTTTCTTTCTGGTAGATCATGTTTGACAAATCTTCCAGACTTCATGAAACATGTTTTTAGTCAGACAGATAAAGGAAGTAGCTAAGATGTTGTCTATCTAGATTTTAGTAAGGTGTTTGATAAGGTGATACACCAACGTTTGCTACATTAGTTAAAACTGCATGGCATTGAGGGAAAATTCTTGGTTGGGTGCGGGCTTGGCTGCTGGACAGGAAGCAGAGAGTAATGATCAATGGTTCAAAACCTCGGTGGGAGCTAGTAGAGAGTAGGGTTCCTCAGGGGTCGGTGTTGGACCGTTGCTCTTTGTCACTGTTGTGAAAAATATGAAGATAGGATTAGGGAGCAAAGTGCTAAAATTTGCGGATGATATTGAATTGGTAGGGGTGTCGAAAAATTGGAGATGCTGGCGAGGCGCATTACCCCACCTGTACCTCAATGCAAATGATTATCATTTGAGCAAACATTGGCCAGATTTGTTACATTTTCTTTCCAATCCAAAGCCAGCAAACTCCTGTGTTGTTTGCTAGCGAACATATTTGGACACTAAAACGTGAAGGTAGAGTGCAAGAGGACTCATCAGGTTTACTGCAAAACTCCATTTAGCGCTAAAAACTTTCTTGTTCTACACATCATCTACCATCCACACCAGGTGTCCACAAAAAGACACAATGTTGCACCGCAAGTTCAAATGTTTTGGCAATCTCAGTTTACATCGAGAGCTATAAATAGTTTAGATACGGGTAGGGAGCGCGTTACCTCGAGTAGGTGCGTTGCCCTTCTCTACCCTAAGCACACCGTGGAACATTAGGAGTGTAACCACTGGAGGGCTGTTCCCCAATTTCACGAAATGGCATTTTGCTTGCTTGGAAAATGCACGTATTTCATAGCTTTCCCGCTGAAATTACTACCTTCTGTCAGGGCTGTAACCCTCCAAATTCCAGTTGACCTCTCCAATCCTGATTTTCCGCCCCTCCCCCTCCCCATCAAAGGGACGTTGGTGCGCTCACCCCTAATACTGCACAAAGCGATATAAGAAAAGAATTGCGCATGGTCGCACTTCTTATCTATCATCTACTGAAAGGTCATACTTAGTGTGGCATCAACATATACATGCAACAAAATCCAGCCGTGGCATCGCATATCTTTCTGGCTCCCATCACAGGCTCTCATTTTTTGGAGCCACAGAGATGTGGGCGTCAGCTTGGCATTGTCCCGCCTTGCGAATACGTTTGGATTCCATATCTCTCATTGTAGATTTCGCATTGTGGAATCGTGGAGGTGAACATGGTGCTAGACAAATACATGGTTAACAGTCAAGTTCCCTTACTTAAAGCGTTTCATTGCGGCCCAACGTGCTTAGTCAACGTTGTTTGGTGTGATGACTTCAAAACGACCGAACTTCGCAAAAGATAAAAAATACATAAGTCCCCCCATCTCGAGATACCTGCCCACTGGATATGGTTCGCTTTATTTTGAGGGGACATTTTCCTTTTTGCCGTCTTTGATTGAGACGAACAATAGAGAACTTCCAAAAGATACCGTGAAAGTGAATGAAATGAACAAACCAGTTATCAAATGACGCTATTAAACTAGCTGCCGGTGCGATTTGTTTTACATTGTTCATTCAGTCATTCGCTAAACTGATACCAGACAGGGCGTCACCGGATTTTTTTTATTTTGTGCAAAGATGTTCAGGAGCCTTGTGCATTGATGAACAGGGTGGATTGAATTGGCCTCAACCTTAGTAATCCATATGGTCGATCGATGTTCACCGGGCAGTGTGCATCCTGCCTTTCACGGGGCAAAGCCCCCCCCCCCCCCGGGGCGCTTTGCCCCGCGAAACAATAAGGCCTGCCAGACGAAAAAATGTAGATCACGTCACGAGAACCCAATCTTTTAAAAAAACCTTAAGTTGCTGCTCCCGTGGTTTCAGGTTGAGAGGATTCCGTTTCCCCACACTCATGGTAATGTTCGGGTGGGGGTGGGGCATGGGAGTGGGGGGGGGGGAGTGTGGGGGAGGGGGAGGGGGGCATAGTGCGCCAGTCCTCTACGTCTGTCGACCGCGTTCGGACGGGCCAGTATCTTAGAAAAAGTTAAACTCCTGGTCGTACCGCTCAGAGATGGCGCTGCGCGGTCGGACGGGGTGAGGTCGCGGCCGGTGCTGTGCCGGTGACTGGCCGTCCAACCGCGACCTTCCCCACCCCCTCCCCCTCGGAGGGTGTGAGGCTCCCGCCGACACCGGCGGTGCAGCCGGTCATTTGCCAGCCCAGCACTCACACGTCGACATTGGAGGCCGTTCGTTTAACCGGCACGACACGGAGACGGATGGCAGCCTGCCGCGCAGCTGGCGCGACAGCGAGACGGATGGTGGCGTCCAGCGCTCCGGACTGGCTCGCTGCAACGGGCCTGCACGCGTTGGGGCTGGCTGGGCGCGGGCCGGACGGAGGAGGCAGCGGACCATGTGTAGACTCGCTGTTAACACGGGCGATACACAAACTGCTGACGCGGGCGATTATTTGGCCAGCTGTTGACACAGGCAAATGCGGCGTCATTGTGGATGCAGGTGGTTGTTAATGTTCGAGCTCACTGTTCACTCCGGTCATGCGCGGATTTGACGTTGAAACAAAGCCCCACGTACTTGCTGCCGACACAAGTAACACAAGGGTTACTTTTTGCACAAGCGATACTCTAACTCGCCGTTGAAGCCTAGCATGAACCTCCTGTCAACGGGGGTAATGTTTGGCTGCAGGTGATTGGGGCTTGGCGCCTTACAGACTGATAGGGCCGCTTCCACACGGGATGCCTGCATTAAGCTTCCTGTGGGATGCGGGCGGCAGTGGCGTCACGAGGACCCAAACCCAGGACCGGTGGGTCCAGAGTCGAGCGGCCCAACCATCAAACTACCGCAACCACGAAACTTGTTGACGCGGCGTGGAGACTCCGGGGAAGAAGGGCTGGAGCCACCGAGCTTCAAGATCCAGATCCCACATAGATGAGATGCGCACATAGGTAATGTCACCATAGCAGATAAGAGTTTAATGGAAAATTTGCCCCATTTGGAATCAAACGGCTTATATTATCTACCAACTTTCAACCATATGATCGAAAAGCACCACACAAACACAAACACGAACACAAACACAAACAAACACACACACACACATACGCGCGGGCGCACGCACGCTCGCACGCACGCATGCAAGCGCGCACGCACGCACGCACGCAAGCACGCACGCACGCAAGCACGCACGCACACGCATTATGCTCGAGAATGACTGAGGCCTGGATACTACCTACCCCTGCGGTTCCGTCCAGAGTGAGAATGTTGAACGATAGGCGGTTTTTTCCAAACACGCAATGCAGAGACCGACATTTTGACATAAAATCGCCTGATTAGACAACGCGAACAACTTGGAGGTGAGTGGTGAACAGTGAACGTAAAAATCGGTCTGCTGCGCCAAAGCATGCACGGCCAAATGGTCACCATCGGCCGACGTGGCATGATATGACCATTATCTACAGAGAACACCGCTGGCAAGTTAGAACGACCGAGAAGGCAGCATATATGACATTGGCTAATAGCCCCATCAGTAATTCTAGGTAGATATATCGGTCCAATATGGCTCTCTATTCTGCGGAAAATCCCCAAATATCCAGAAGATGAATAACAGCGATTTGGTGGAAAAGTCCCCACAATATCCAGAAGATGAGTGGTATCAAGTTCTATCATCGAAAAATTATCTTTACTGACTAGCCCAGGCTGGTAGGGCAATATATTTGCAACTGAATCGGGTTCAAATCCCAGCTATTTCCTATGGGAGAATTCCGGTTGTGACGCGTGCATGGCTGCAAGACAAACATGAACCAGTCCTTGTCGAGGCTCAGCACACCTGATGATGCCCGGACAGGACACTGGCAGAAACGTTGTGTAAATACTATAACACCGGACGAGGAAGGTAGTCCGAACACTTGCTCAATCCGTGGAACCGGATGTCATTACGTATGAACGGTATAGCAAACACGATACGCATAAATGATACGATACCAGAGAAGATACATCTACAAAATGCCAGTGGAAGGCAAGAAGTAACACCTAAGGGTCCGATAGCAGCAGGTAAGCAACGCGTTATGCTCTCCTCATCGAGACAGATATAGCTGACCCGAGCCTCTGCGCCCAGGCCAACTGAAAGCGCTATGGAAAAATGAGCATCTGAGAATGAAGTGGCTGAAGTATGGTGAAGTTTTGTGAGGGAGGAAACACCAAGCTTTAGGGGACATCACAGCAAAGCGTGTCCCTCCCTTGACGAAATTCTGGATCCGTGCCTATGGCGCTACGCATAAAAACTATCGAGCGTCCTCGTCGCTTGCAATGTGGCTGTGGGGCACCCATGGCTCAGCCAGCGGCCTGCGCAGCACGAAGGCCATTACAAAGACGTGCTCGATTTTCACATTCATTCACAGTTGTTTGAAATGTGGCTTTTGGTCATGGTTCCACCAGTGTAGTACAAAAAAAACTTCGGCCAAATAGTTCCGCCATTAGTTGTTCATACCTCAGGGCCACTTACAAATCTAACCTTGGATTTAAATGCATTTCCATGTTTCCAACTTTTGAGCACAAATCGTAAATTATTTTTGTTTCAAACAGTTGATGGGGTCGCGGGCTAATGTATATATATATATATATATATATATATATATATATATATATATTTATTTATATCCCTCTCTCTCTCTCTCTCTCTCTCTCTCTCTCTCTCTCTCTCTCTCTCTCTCTCTCTCTCCTCTCTCTCTCTCTCTCTCTCTCTCTCTCTCTCTCTCTCTCTCTCTCTCTCTCTCTCTCTCTCTCTCTCTCTCTCTCTCTCTCTCTCTCTCCTCTCTCTCTCTCTCTCTCTCTCTCTCTCTCTCTCTCCCTCTCTCTCTCTCTCTCTCTCTCTCTCTCCCTCTCTCTCTCTCTCTCTCTCTCTCTCTCTCTCTCTCTCTCTCTCTCTCTCTCTCTCTCTCTCTCTCTCTCTGCATATATGCAGCCTGTATATATAAATATATATGTATATATAGCATGCAGTAAAATCTTCGTAGCAAAGACAGCAGTCGCTATCATTTATGTACTTGTGGACGTTTCGATACGTTGTGTGTCATCAGGGCAAGGGCTCAAAGGTACAATGAAATATCGACACATTTAACGGACATCGGTAGACATGGCAACCGTCACAGTAATACCGTTAAACACGACCTCTCCGTGCGCGAACAGGACAGCCTGAAAGATACAAAAATCGCGTGACAAAAGTTCTTTTAGCCTCCGTATGAAACAACCTGATATTTTGCAGAGGTTACGCAGACCCATGATATTCAATGGCAGCTTTTTGGTGAATACCATGTGATTCTAGAATACTACGATCGAAAGAAGTGCTACAAGACCCTAATACAAAAAAATAAGTTTTTCAATGTTAAAGTGAGTGTCACGCACATATGAAGGGTATTGGACGAACAAAGGTCTGGGTAAGAAATAATACTACCTGTTAAGTCAGACCTCCTCGAATCTTCACCTTGGATGTTGAAATAGCCGGCTGTATTTTTCAAGCTGTCCTGTTTGCGGGTAGAGAGGTCATGTGTAATTGTGTTAACTATGATCGTTGTCATGTCTGGCGATGTCCATTAAATGTACTTATATTCTATTGCACCTTTGTACACTTGTCCTGAAGATGATTCGGAATTGATCGAAAAGTTGACAATTACATAAACGATAGTGACTGCTGTCCTCGCTATCCGAGAATGTTTCATGTATGTCTGTATGCATGCATGTATGTATATATTATATATATATAATATATATATATATATATTTCTATCTATCATGTATATATCTGTTTGTGCGTGTGTGTATGCGTGTGCGCGATGGGCCTGGAGCAGCTTGGTGACTCCATTAAATACCCGAACCCGAAAATTTTATAATAGCTCCTCCGCCTTCGTGGTCTAGGTGAAAGATGCTGGACTCGTAATCCAGCGGCACTGGGTATGAGTCCCAGAACGGACGCATTGTTTGACCCGACTGAAATAGGAAGGCTAGCTGGCAACCGGCCAATGAGGATCAACCCAGGCCTGGGTCGGCCGTGCCGCAGCATTGTGCGGCACGTAAAAGCCTCCGCATTCCTGTCTGGCAAAAGAGCGGAGGAAAAATTATCTGTTGAACTGGACGGTGCGCTTGGGCGGTGGGTTCGGGGTACGCGCAACAAGTTATGCTTAGCAGGTGCTCTAAATCTGAAGTCACCCATGCAAACCATTCGGAATAAATTCATAAAAAACTTTCAGGAGTGTAGTTTGTTTTTTTCAGTTAATGTGCTTCAGCCCGGCTCCCTTCCGCCGCCTACAGCTTTGGTTTCATGCCCCCCGCCCCCCCCCCTCTAACTTTGAAAGTAAAGGTACCAAATTCAGCGAGAAACCCGTGTGATAGCGTGTTTTGGAGGCATGCTTCGTCACTTTTCAATGCTCGGCTCTCCCCTCTTCCACTCATTTTGCGAAACCACACCTCTGGATACTCCCCTAATGCAAATGTCAGACAAGGGGGACCGAGCCTTGCCGGTGTATTTATATGCAAATTGACTGATTAGTACTAATGAATTGCGGTAAAGGTATGCACATTGGACCAGCGCCCACTCATGTGCATTTCACACCCATGTTTAAAAGATGCTACTATTTATGCATGCATCTGGTGTCTTAATGCAGCTCACACCACGGCACGCCGGCGCTCGCTACCTGGCCAATCCTAGGCTGCTTCCAACTGGAGTGCCACAATCCACTAGACCCTCTCTAACAGCCCAATCGTGTCTCCAGATCACTAAGATGCCGCTGGTCATGGCGTCCTGTTCCGCATGCATGTGCGCGCGCGGGTGTACGTCGCAGCTTGCATGCAGGCGCTCCAGCACACGCCAGCGGTTACTCGGTGTTCGTTAGTGTGTGAGTTGAAACTTTGATCTCGGAGTTACATCAAATGTCATCGCACTCAGCTGCGTACCATTGGCACCTGTGTGCTAATGGTGCGTTAGACGTCAGATGTGCCGTGCTGCGTTGTTCAGGGGTTCTTTCTCCACATGGTCCAAGTTGTCTGGCTCCATCTCGTTATTTAGGTGGCTCGTCAATCAATCCAGTCCAGGTGCTACTCTGTGCGTCTGTGCAGAGAAGGCGAGCGCACAAGGCGTTTCCCCGAAGCGTGCTTGTTATTGCTGTGCTTCAGTCCGTGATCGGCGATGAGCGGCAGCCTGCGCCGCTCGGAACACGACCCGGCCGACTGCGCCACTGACGCTGTAACCCGGCCGCTTGCAGAGACCACCACCGACATCGTAACGGAGCAGACTACCACCACCACCACCACCCTGGCGCCCACCACTACCCGACGCCGCCGCCGTCGCCCCAGGAAAACGACGACGACGACGACGACCGACCACCACCACCACCACCCCGGCGCCGCCCAACTGGAGTATGCTGCCGAAGGAGCGGTGCATCTGCGAGCTGGACCGCGAACTTCGCTGGGCTCGCCAGCAGCTCATCGACGAAATAGTGCGGCACGAAGGGGCAAGCGGGCCGCGGGTTACCACCACAACCACCACCACCACCACGACCACCCCCGCTGCCCCCGTCCCCACCGCCGAGACCATGGCGTCCGACGGCGGCACCGCTGACGTCGCCAACAACGTCACGGGCGTCACGGAGCCCGTCACTAACGTGACCGGCGGGGACCCGACCACGCCGCTGCCGCCCACCTCTGTGGCGGTGGCGCCGCGGCGCCGCCGGGAGGCCGAGGCGAGCACGAGCGGGCCCGACTCGCCGGCTGACGTCTCGCTGTCCTGCGGCAACACCACTGACGGCCTCAGCAACGGCAGCCAGCCGTGCGGCAACGGCACAGATTCGTACGGAAACGCGACCGACACGACCGTAGCGACCACGACGACGGAGCCACCGACGCCGACGACGACGACGGAGGCCACGACGACGAGGAGGACGACCCGCGCGAGGTCCACGCCGCGAGCACGACCGGCACGGACCTTCCCGCCAGGCATCATGGCGACCGGACGTGGACGTCGCCCGCGGCTTTCGCTCTGCCAGTGTCCAAACAGAGGTGGGACTGCATGGGTAGGGCCAGGGGTGGGCTGCAGGGGCAGGGACGGACCGGTGACTGATCAGGGGTGGAATTGTTCAGGCAGGGGCGGGCGGGTGACCAATCAGATGTGAGACTGCACAGGAAGGAACGGACGAGTGGCCTACCAGGGGTGGGACTGCAGGGGCAGGGATGGACGGTAATCTGTGTAGAAGTAAAGCTGCAGGGACAGGAACGGACGGATTTACCGAAAATGGAAAAGGACAGGTTGTGACATGCATTCGAACATAGACGGAAAGGAGAGGGCTGGGACGGACAGCCGCATACACAGACATTGGACAGTGGGGAGACATGGACAGATGGGTCTACATACGCGGGCAGGGGTGGGGCAGGGAGTGAAATCATATGGTGCACTCAGATATGGTTTGGCTTGAAGCTCTGGGAGGATTCCAGCCTGGTGAAGTACAGCTAGTTTGGCAAAAATGCCGATAAAATAGACGCCAGTTGATCAAAACGGCGCTCTTCAGTGACATGATTTCAAATGGGTACCGTCAAATGGGAGGGTACCTTCAAATGGTGCTGCTCTGTTGTCAGTTTTATGGCGACTATTTTAATAATGATGGTCAGACCTGGGCATTAATGATGCCGTCTTACGCACCAGAAAAGGAACGGGCATCGATCTGTTCTTTTCTGGTAAGACAATGCTATTGAGCATTTACGTTGGGCTAAATCTAGTCATAGGCTGTGGCCTATATATTTGCTAACCCATATCGCAGGCTAAATGTGAGAGTGGGAGCTGCTTACATCGCGCTTAAGTGTCAACAGTAGAGTGCTCACAGCAGGCAATGATAGCAGCTGAAGGTAAAGAATGACATCTAGGGCACAGAGCTAATTTGGTGTCATTTCGTTGGGCGGAATGCTATTTTCGTGACCAAACTTTTAGCAACTCCAGAACAAATCATTCGGTGAAACTTTGAGTGTGAGCAGACTTTTCAGAATCTTCTGCCATAAAACTGTCTGTTCGTAGCAATAAATTGTCGTCGTTCATGAAACTCATCCATTTCCCACGATGTGGCGAAGTGATCATGCCATGCTTAAAATAAGTTGTGGATTTTATGCGACGTCCTTTCAGATTTCGACGAAGCTTGCGTCATTGAATGCGCCTAACTCAATACAAAACACATAGACTCTAGCAAGAGGCTGCCAGAACTGAAGAAAAAGCACACAACAGCAGTTAGAGACCGTCATAACGGAATACGGAGGACATATTTTCCAGCAATCGCTGACGGATCAGAGGTGGGATTTTAGGGTCACCGGATCACCAATCAGATGTGAAACTTCAGGGACAGCGACGGACGGATGACCAATCAGATGCGGAACTTTAGGGGCAGCGACGGACAGATGACCAATCAGATGCGGAACTTCAGGGGCAGCGACGGACAGATGACCAATCAGATGCGGAACTTCAGGGGCAACGACGGACAGATGACCAATCAGATGCGGAACTTCAGGGGCAGCGACGGACGGGGGACCAATCAAATGCGAGACTGCAGAGGCAGAGACGACATGAACACCTAAACTGTCTTCTGCATCTAAAATCTTCCAACAAATGTTAATACGCTACGCCCCTTGGCTGCCCGCCAACAGTTACTTTGCGGGAGATGTACCTGCGTCACCTCATCAGCGGAGCGAGAAACGAAACCACGTCATTGTCATGTCAAAAGCCATGATATTCCCTTTTCCTTAAACCTGACATTGATGGCTTGTTACGTAAACCAACCACTAATCTCAATTACAGCTACTATGGTTCGGTCTTTATCACGTGAACACCTTATCGACAAGCATGCGGCGGGGGAGGGGGGGGGGTATCGTTGTGTTATCGATGGGTTGAGTTGGCATATAATGATCCTTCGAAGACTTAATGTGCGCAACCATACAGCACACATTAATCACTGGTCTTGACACACCCCATATGAGCACGCCTTGCCTGGACCCCTTGAGGTTACAGGTCACGCTGGTCAAAACAAAAAGCTTTGTTTGTGAACAGCATCATTGGTAGCCTGCACAGATGACAAAAGCATTTGAAGTACCGTCCTGGTCACAACGCTTCGGCCCGCTACATCTTTGGCCGCCGCAGTAGGTTTAAAGACCCCCGGATAGATAAATCAGTTCATGCCATGCCAAGTCCTGAGGAAGATTTGGCTAACACCTGACACCAGCAAGAGAAAGAAGTTATTCCGTATCTACTGTATCTATTTTAAAGCGTTCCGCAAAGCTTTTGTCACCTGGTAGTTGTGGCACATATTTGGCGTGTTTCAGCGCCTTAGAGTCACACGCGTAACTATCAATAAACCTTCGATTCGGTTCATAAGCTAGGCCAAGAGCGCCGTAAAGGTGACGTCACTGGATGCAAATAGCTCACTATGATTTTCAGCCGAAGGTGTATTCGGGACCATCCGAATTCTCAACATGCATTGGAGGACCGTACTGTTGTACCCGAGCTCTGGAGTTCACCGTCGAGCCACCAAATACATTCACGAACAGGTGAGTTGGCAAGAGCGACGACGGTTTGCTCGGTCGGCTCGATTCTCTGCCATTTCCCAAGGTCAGATGAAGTCGGACGGCGTGGACGGTGCCGAGTATTGTGAGCTCTGATTCCAGAAAAATCCATCCCAGCGAAATGCTCCGATGAAACCAAATTAGAAAGGTTGCGGTAACAATCATGCCATGATGCGCTTTTGAAAGTCTCAGTGGTGGATGGCAAAGCTTGCCACTGACACGGAACAAAGTGTTCAAGACAACATAGACAAGCCAGTAGCATAAAACTTATTCCTTGGAGAAAAACCAGGAGAATGGATGATGAGAATGTAATGTTCCTAGCTAATGCACTGAACAGCTTACGTAATGTCCATGAGAACCCTTTAATCACAAGGCTCGGGCAGCCGTGTCAGCAGACGGCCTTCAGCTGTGATGGACAACAGCCAGCTTTTGTGTAATATTAAAGCATGCCTCCAAATCCCAATCAAGTATGAAGTAGACAAAACATTTTAGGTTCCCAGAGCAGTGTCTTAAAATACATTAGAGGACACATTAACGCTTACGGGCCATTGATAATGGATGATACCCATTTTGTAAATCCTTAACTTGGACATCGTATCGGATGTCCGAGTCGTTAATCTGGTGTGTTAATTGCAGCGCAACAAACCCACCACACAAGGACGACAGTTCGAACAACCATTCCATCCAGGATACAGATGTCTGGCCTCAATCGTTCCATAAAAATTGGCCATCGTGGTCTGTGCCGTAGCGTCGTGCTAACAGCTCTGTGAAACAGCGTAGGTCGGTCAGGGGCGAGTTCAGCATGTACTCCCGGGAAACCCAAAATGTATAAAACCTTTCTCTTAAAACAAGGCTAACGTGGACCAGATGTGTGCGTTGTGGCCATCTCGTGGGCAAAAGACACTACCCTAGTGCTCACCCCTGTATGCGCCCTTGCGTTAACCATTTCGCGCTCCCCAACTCGTGGGCGAAGAGAACTGACGAAGTGTCATGCCCTTTTACAGCGGAGGACAGAATGCTAAATCATCTTCTGCACTCATTCACATAATGGTGCACAGATGAGGCCATGTTTGGTTTATTGCTCGGCTCTAAACGGTAAAATTGTGTGTGCGGCTCACGGCTCGGCAATTACGAAAATATTGTGGATAGTTGGCGCCACGGATTTTGAGCCAAAAGGGAATAACTATTCAGTGGACAAAATGGGGTCCCCTTGTGAGGGGCTCTTGGGTGAGACTGTCTCATGTTTAGACGGGAAGAGAGCTAAAAGACCTCATGGTGATTCACGGGTGCGGAGAGTCAAAGAAAGCCTCATTTGATGGCTTACAGAGGCCATTAGGAGCAAATTACGAAGGTCAGTTTTAAAGAGGGATAACAATAACATTTTAAGTATCACTTTCCTAAACATTTTTGCGAGTTGCACAGGTCCAAGCCTAAATGTGTCTCCCCTGTCCGTTCTCCGCAATGTGGAGCATAACACGCGGGAACCCTGACGCCGTTCAATTTCCGCTTCTTCTCACAACCTTGTCCGCCAGGTCAGCCACAGCTGAACGAATGCTCAGCGCGCGACATCTAAGTAGATAAAATTTGTATTTAAAACAGTCTTTTGTACTTAGAAGCATTTCAATATGAGCGAGTGAACTTTATCTGTCAAATATGGTGTTTTCCCAAGAAATGTTCAAATGTGGAGCAATCCCTTGGAATGTGATCATACTGTTACTTAAACCATTTTGTTTTGTGACTGCAGTAGACCAGTATGACCCGGGATAATGTTGGAAGTGTTACAGAATTTGATGTTGGGTTCTGGAATAATTCTCCGGGGTGTTTTACAGTCTTTTTGTTTTAAAATATACTTTTCAGCTTTGCTTAACACTTACTCATGCTGCATTCGCCTATGTTCTCATATTGCACTCCACGTGACTGCGTCGTATATATCCTTTGTTGCACAGCCTCGCCACGAAAATAAATCCACTTTACAGAACCACACAGCCATTACCGAACTGAAATGGCCCGCCGATCATTTGTGCACCGCACCACCCGCACGTGGAACTGTCTTCTACCAGCTGTTAGTGCCCTAGCATCAGCGAAGCACTTTATAAAAAATCGCGCTTTCGTACGTAAATTGTATTTGACCCAAGTGGCGAGTTAAGCACTATGTTTAGTACGTGTTCTGACTCGGAAATAGGAAACACCACGCTGTAGAGATTTTTACGAATGCATCCACACAATCATGCTTACAAACGTTGCATTGCTGTAAAAATCTGGAGTGTTGTATTTATCGAGGCAATCAATCGCATCCTTTGTATTGTACTCACCCAACGTCTGTCTGTTTTTACGACCCGTAAAATAGCAGTGCTGGGCTTTGTTTTTGTGACGTCTTCGTCGCACCACTCGGTATCCACAACGCAATCACATGTCGGGCATTATATTAGACAACACAGCGGTGCAAGCACGTCTGCCCGGTATCAGGGTCAGAGCGTCACTGTCACGGGTGACCTTGACCTCGCCCTCAACGCCCCAATGCCACCTAAAACTAACCACTAAACTGCTACAGGAGCATGCAATACGAGGAAATCCGTATCCCTTCATATAAAAATTGTGTGGACAGAGCGTGACGTTGCCTGCACAAACGCGCCGCCGCGGCACACTCGAAACACTGTTATAAATCGCGACAGAACAACTTTCGATAAAATGCTTGCATTCTACGCTGGGCACAAGCGAAACAGCACGAAAACCGAATATCTACTAATAGGAGCAAAACTTAACACTGAGCATGTCAACAATGACAAAGCATAAGCATGCCGGCTGCCAACCACGAAACCAAAGCGATCTGGAGCAAGGCTTTTAGTCTGTACCGAGTGCGGGGTAGCGGAGTGGGAGGATCTGGAGCAAGACCTTTCGTCCGTGACGCGTACGGGGCAGCAGAGCGGGAGGGACCGCGTACGTCACGCCTGTCACCTGCGGTTTCCGCGTCACAGGGAAGGCGTGCCCACGCTGATCTTAGCCGCCCGGCCGGCTGCCACTCGGTCGGCTCCTCATCCTCACTGTCTGCAATGGTCCGCGGCTTGAGCCGATTGGTACGGACAATCAACTTTCCGCCACGCCACGTGAATCAGACAACCTGACTTGGCAGTCCAAGCCACTAACTTTTGCGAGGAACGCGGCCGGCATCCATCGCCACAGAAACTTATAGTGCTCGCCTTTGGCTGGTACCCTCGTAATGAGTGAACCGTGTCCGCTGCTGAGCATTAGAACAACTTCAGCTTCCGGTCGTACGGCTGGCGACCTGCAGCATTGGCTCGCACAGCCCCCCCCCCCCCCCCGGGCGAAACCGTACGCTTTTTGCAGGATGTGCTGCTCAGTTCGTCGACGTAGCTCGGCAGAGGTGCCACTCGCACGGCCAGCAACAGCAGCTCCCAGACCCGCTTCTGCCGGCAGACGCGGCTCACGACCCAGCATGAGGATGTACGGGCTGAAGCCTGTTGTAGGATGCGTCTGAGACCCGTGCCCCAGCAAGAGGAGAGGCAGGTAGCGATCGAAATTTAACTTTTAAGTCATTAACAAGCTTGGTTGCCACCCCTCTTGCCACCTGTAGTTTTAAAGGAATGTACATCTTGCGGACATATTTCAAAAACATACTTTGGTAAAACCTGAGCACCAGTTATATCTGATAGTAGCACTATGTATTGTCACTGCAGCATCCATCAATATATAATGAAGAGTTTTATTTAATCATTTTCGAGTTCAAATTACGTCCGTCAACGTTTTTTTTTCTTCACCGCACTTCACTTTTTCTTTTCTCTGTAGCCCCAGAGTGCAGTCGTAGTCCACGTCAACTGATGACGGCGGAATTTGCTGATAGCTATAATCAGATGTAACGGACTAAATATACCACTTTTGAGTTGCTTTAACCCACACATTGCGGACGTCCGGGCTTAAAATATGCACCTCTACCAATGGAGTGACGTCGGTAGAAACAAACATTGGTACTTGGCGCAACAGGCGACGAAAGCCAATCACCAAGAAACGCGTTGGTTGAAGCTTGAACCAGTGCGTCACCGCGGGCCATCTAATGCCGTTTCCCAAAGCTAAGGGCTTCGAAAACGGCCACTGTGCTAAACGCCATAGGCGAGAAATCAAAAAGCCCCAGTAATTTTTTACGTTGCTCTTAACTCCCTTGATACACACCCACCCACACCCATACCCACACCCACCCACACCCACACACCCCCACACACCCCCACACACCCCCACACACACCCACACTCACACACCCCCTCCCACACACACATACACACCCACACACCCACACCCACACCCACACCCACACCCACACCCACACCCACACCCACACCCACACCCACACCCACACCCACACACAATATATATATATTTATATATATATGCAAGCCGTCTCATGTTTGTATATTTTCCGCAACTAGAAAGTACTACGCTTTCATATCAGTTATTACACAAACATTTGGACGAATCAGTGTTTTGCAAGCATTTCAGAAAACACACGCTGGAAACAGCAAAGCAATTGACAGGTATTACTTTCGCAGTGAGGAGCAGACAGTCCAGTGAGGTTTCGCCCGCCGGAGTGTCTGCTTAAAATCGAATCTCTTCTTCTCTGAGCGATTCGAGAAAATTGATATTACCGGTCAAGTTGCCCGCGCCCAATTTAACAATAATGAGTGAAAGTACGAAATTCCGGCATGTTTCCCTGGTAGATCTCAACCCACTCTTTAAGATGGTTGACTACAGCTTAGAAATGTTTGCGACCTCCTTCCGCCTCCGTAAGATGCGTCAAGAAATCTATTGCCACTTCCTCTAACGGTGCCGTCGCCGTAGGGCTATCCAGAGAAGTACGGGCCTCGGAGTGAGAGAATTTCTCGCTGCACAGCGCTAACTTTACTTGCAGAATGTTTCAACAGCCTGTCCTAGACGAGGCCAGCGGAACCTCGCGCACACCACCTGCACCCGTTTACGAGCGCTGAAGTGTGCACCCGTGGTACTTGAGTGTGGCGATTCCCGCCCAGCTTTGACGAGCTGCTAGGATATAACAACTTTGATCTGTTCTAAATTACCAACTCCGGTTTTAACGATGCAACTCAAGACACCATTGGCCAATCTCAGCCGATCGCACTGGGTACAAAGCCGCCTGTCTCTCTGACTAATTTGCTCCACAGGCGGTCTACGAGCGTCTCGAACCCACTTGATAGCGCTGACTTCATATGAGTCATTACTCCCGCAGGAAAGCCTGTTGACCCCGACTCTACAGAATAGTCCCGCTGGAGTGTGAGTAATGTGTTCGTGATGACGGCGCCGACGGTAGCGCTGTCCGTCTGGCGGGCGGTATTCCACGTGGTCAAAGGGACGCGACTCAAATCGGCATCGCTGTGTGAAACAGCAGGACATGGCGTGTACAAAAGTGCCAAACGTTTTCATCCAGCGGGCCAAAAGCTCTTGAGGGTAACGCATATCCATCAGCCATTGCATTCTGCTGTGGCCAGTTCTGACCCCGCGCCCGGCCGGGGAAAGTTGACTTCCCCCTACCATTTATCGAGTACAGGCCAAAAAGGAACGCACGCAGCAACAATAAATATCAGCATCTGTTTATCTAATAATTTGGAATCTGTTGTGTGAATTTCAAGTTTCCATCAATCACGGTCAGTGACCTAGGTCAAGTCAAGAAAATCAACCTCAATACAAATTGACCACACGCAACATTTTCACGGGGCATTTGCTATTGCTTATACTTTTATAGTAAAAGAACCTGATAGTATCTGCAGTTAATTTAGTTCAGATTGTGTTATAAGATGCGAGGCCAGTAACCTAAAGTCAGGGTACTTTTTGCTGTTTTTCTTAACTAATGTAAACTGGCACAAAATGTTGTGCAGATTTGGTGTTTGTACGTGATTTACATAAACAACCATCACATGACCAGAAAGGACATGATCTTGGCTCTGGTCATGATCTGTTTCTATGAATACCTTCAGCAAAACACTTGCTGAGTTCAAAATGGGAAGTTATATCAGACAGTTTTGGACACAGAATTTGAATATTCCCCTGAAAACATGTGATATAATTGTAATGCGTAATGAGGTTACAATAGGTCACGTGATGACATGCAAGGTCATATGAAATCATGCAAAATCAATGACCTATGTTGCCAGTAGCGGAGAGGCTAGATGAGCGAGTGCGCCGCGCGAAACAACTTCATTACCGTATTTGTAAAACTGATGACACATAATTTCATGTGCCAACGAACCTGTTCTCATCCTGTTACAAATAGACTGTCAAAGGTCGAATGGGCTTTGTATAAAGTAAAGAACAGCTGTGCGATCTTGAGTACCTGTAGATGTACACTACACTGTTTCTGGCCACAGAAAGGCATGACACTGATCACCTAAACCCAATTAGCACTTAAAAATGTTGTCATTAAGACGGCTTATGAATTTAAACTAAGCCGACATCAAATGACTTCTACGCCGGCTTAAAATGTTATTTTGTACCTGGAATATTTTTGTCTCACAGCTGCACCTGATCAAGAAAACTTAGAAGCACATCGTGGCAAAAGGATTGTTCTTGTAGGCTTCCGGTAGACCAATATTGAACGGTGACCTGATTTCACCCGACCCATGTGGGGGAACAGAAATAGTCGGAATAGATTCCCCACAGGCTTAACGCTCATTTTCGCGTCCTCATTTTCCGTCTGGACGTGTTAACTTGGGTTTTAACCGCATTTATGGGAAAGACCGTTCTTGACACTTTGTGACCTCTGGTAACGTAACATTTCACCTAAAATACAAGGGTTGTGGGTACTCTTTATGATTTGACGAAACCTTCAAAACGCTATCTTTATTTTTCTCATACGGCATCTGGAAGGAGGAGTAAAGGGGGTGTTCCATATATATATATATATATATATATATATATATATATATATATATATATATATATATATATATATATAGGGATTTGAACTGAAATAGCCATCTTGAAGACCTTTCGGTGCTGTTCACAATCCTGCCCTTCTTGAGACATAAGTCCCTATAGCTTCTGAGCTACATACCCGCAAAAATAGGAAAAGCTTTATCGGTGAGAGTATTTCAAAGTCGCATTGACATTCATGACGTCATCGTGAGGTCATTCAAATCCTGCCATTCCATAAGCCATGCATAAATTAAGGCCAAGAAAATGTCATTGTCGGGTCGTTCAAATATGGTGTTCGTGAGCGCAATTTCCAGGCATAACGGTCTCCAATTGGCTCTCAATCAATGTTGTGCAAGATACAATGGTGTAATCAAACAATGACGCATTGAGGAGTATGAACAGTTGTTCACCATCCTCATGTCCGAGCAAATCTCGAGACCACCTAAGCGTCTTCGGACCAGAGCCCCAGGGTTGGCACACACACCATCGCATTTCTCCAGGACAATCCGCTCGACAAGCTGCTGAATTTGAGCCTTCACCTCGGAGTGAAGGTGTGGCGGATTGCGTAGATTGCGCGGATTGGTGGGCGATCTCCTGTCGGTATCGTGGATGTGACCAGAGTCGTGTGGCCGAGGCGGCCATCAAACAGATGGAGCATTTTAGCGATGTATTGAACAAACTATGCCCCGAATCTGAGAGCTGAGACTCAAACGGGCCAAAATCCGTCAGGAGGCCTTTATTCGTGTACACCGAACGAATGAACGTCAGGCACATCTGATCCAAGCTCAGCACAATGAAGGCCCGATTCCAGGAAACACATCTGCTGTTTGCCATGGATCGTCAAGTACTCATGGTTCGGGGGTAGCAAGACAGACGCAAACGTCAAGTTAGGCCGGTTGGCCCACCAAGCCATTAATCAACTCTCCCTCGTCCATGATTGCACTTCCCTTAAACGAAGATTCTTCAGGAAACCCTTCAATCAGCCATTCCTCATCGGGCGATATGTTCCAGTCCTGCCGGGCAGAGACGTGGAGGACTCGAACGGTACCATATCTTAAGCTACCTGATGGAATACTTTTACATATTTGAGAAAGGCTAATGGTCGACATGCAATGTTTGATTGAACGCATAGGTTTCCGTTTATGTTGTTTCATAATTACCAGGAAATAACCGTCAAATCAGCGACAGCTTGATTGTAACGCATCGTGCTTCCATGGGTGATTTATCTAAGCATAGGAAATATCATGCATAGCCGCACAAATTTTAACCATTGTCGAACTCAACCGTGCTTCTTTCTCCTGCAACAAAATCCACCGACACACTTCCACCTATGTGAAGCCATATTTTGATTTCATTTATTTACATGTCAAAACATACATGAATGCATACATGCATACATAGATTCATACAACGTACGTTCTTACGCACATGCATGCATGCATAAATTTATACATGCACATTCATATATACATATATATATATATATATATATATATATATATATATATATATATATATGTATATATTGACTTCATTTATTCATCTATCACAACATACAAGAATACACATATGCGCAGGTATACACGCATACATAAACAGACATACGTATACTCGTGCACCAACGCCACACAAATGTTTCATTATGTACGCAGCTAAATTCAGGGCTTCCCGTGACACCACGCTGCAACGAACATCTGTAAGCCGATCGTCAGTGCTCAGCGGTGGAGAAGAGACCAAGAAACTGTCTGTACGTTGGTTGTTAGTATCCTTTTTCTGATGGTCATTTAATTGGAAATTTTACGATCTACCTCGCCCATGCCTTTGCACAAGATTGTGGTTTTGCTTGTTAGTCGCGTTCTGGTCTGGGCGTCTCTGCGTGAAATGATTCTCACGGGTGCTTCACCTG
This sequence comes from Pollicipes pollicipes, assembly GCF_011947565.3. Taxonomy (NCBI): domain Eukaryota; kingdom Metazoa; phylum Arthropoda; class Thecostraca; order Pollicipedomorpha; family Pollicipedidae; genus Pollicipes; species Pollicipes pollicipes. Next base: position 25,548,766 of record NW_023596461.1, read on the forward strand.
TCCAGTTGGCTGCGTCTTGCAGCTGTTCGTTGAGGCATAACCCGTCTGGACGCTTTGTCCCCCGCCCCCGCCCCACATATCCCCACCACACAAAGTACTTCTCAGGCTCATCCGCGCATCTAAGCAAACACTTTCGGTCTCGGGTCGACGTTGCGGGCCTGACATTTTCGCCGCATGCCGGGTACGGCGAGGCGATGAGCAGCGTCCTCATACGGGTGTTCTTCATTATTTTTTTGGCTAATTCATGGGATCTGAAGCGGAAACCCCGAAGCACGCACTGTTCCTGTCACTTTGCGGCAAAGGTTGCCGTTTTTTAAGTGAAGCTCAATGTGTATGACATGTTTGCGTCCGCCACGTTTGGTTTCACCGAACATCGCCTGTCTTGTGGCTCCTTCAGTCTTGTTCTCAGAGGCTATTCGCTGTGAAGAAAGATATCGTTAATGTCGTCTTAACTTTTTTGTTCGGATGCTGAGTCAGAGGAGACTTGGACCGCGCGCCGAATTTGAGAACTTTGGTCCGCTGATTTTGTTTGAGCCGGGCGGCCGGAATCCTACGGTGGGGCGGCTGTTCGGGCTGTAAATCCCATCGACTACGACTGTTAATTCGTTGTTCAGAGCACCAGAGAATCTTACCATAGTTAATCGAATCGAGGGATAACTGAGGTTCAGGCACTCGATTCAACGACGATAGGCGCTTACCACCCACTGGCCTGCTATGCGAATAGAACCAGCCGCACAGTTACCCCTTCAGCTCACTCGATTCCGGTCAAGCATCACTACCACACCGTCGAGCGATTGGACCGGCCATTCAATTATTCCAACCGGCCGTTCAATTATTCCAACCCTGTGGCCACCGGCCGCACAAGATCAGGTGAGGTCAGGGAGCGGGCGAACCACGCAGAGCATTGCTGCACGTTAAATTTCCGCCACCAAAGTTTTCCTTTAAACTAGAATTTACGCAATCCCATGTCCGGTGGTAAGGTCAGGACTCACGGATCAAGCCCTGGCTGACGTGGACTCTGATATCAGGAATACATTCAGTCAAAGCGTTGCAACAAAATCTATAAAAAAAACTTGCCGTGTGTGTCGTTATAAGAGCAATCATTGCATCGAAATATTTGTCTGGCGGCATTATTCCACAGAGGTTCTTGACGATTGTATTATATGATGAATCCTGCGGTAAATATGTCAGGGTATTTCATATGAGTGCGTGTAGTCGTAAGCGTTTTGTCGTTGTTGGTTGAGCTGGTTCGCTCGTCAAAATCTATATTTTTTTCTCAGAATCAGGTTAGCTAATCTAGAAGATCATGAAAAGCTGATACGATTGAACGGAGCGGGTTTCGTGCTTGCGGTCTTTTTACAAACCATAAAACTCGGCCGTACTTTATGACATCGATCACCACAGTGTAAATCTAAGAAATGAGACAGCAGCCTGGAACGATGAGGTAGGTTCAAATGAACTAAACCACGTCGAAGTCGAGAAAACTCGATGCAAAGATTCCAATTCCAGATTGTGGATATATTCCAATCTACTCGAACCGCGAATCCAAACCCGAGTCCAAATCCGTATTCATCCACCACTGCGTTGGAATTTCAAATGGCAGCGAACCTTCAGCTCTATTTTAGACTTACTCGTGACCCAGCAAACGGTTTGCGTGGTGGTCGATTTAGGTTGCGCATTCAAAAGCAAGCGTCTCAGCAGTAAATTAGGCTTATTTTTTGCAGGAATCTTTTGCCAAAAACCAAACCACATGTATGATTCGTTCGGATGCCAAAGGACGAATTATGAAGTGATGCAGATCACGCTATGACAGAAAAGAAGCGTGGCCAGATGGCACAAGAGTGGCCAGATCACAAGTTTTACTACGCTCTGTCGATCCCGGCGTGAAAATTGGCGCCACCTTTCAGCCCACGCCACATTTCTCTCAGCTTGAACGCTTCCAAAATACGCATGCAGCGGCGGTTCCTGATTACATTCAGTCCTGTTGGAGCCGACTTGAAAGGGTTGCTTGGGAAGGTCTAGTGCTCGATTAGCGCGGATAACTGTATTGGAGATATGGAGCTCAGGGCCCTTCGTTGTCTATCCCAATGGCTCAGCCAGTGAGAGCGCCTGCCTTCCGATTCACCCAGCCGTAGCAGGGTTCGAGTCAGTTTAGGTGCGCACTGTTTGCTAATGACTGGCTTGTCCCTACAGCCGGTGGCAGCGGGCGCGCTAAAGGTCAGGTGACATCAGAGGTCGGGACGGAGGGTGCCCTATCGTTGCGGCACGTTAATTTTGCCGCAAAATTCCGCCGCTGACTCGGAATTCAGGAGAGTATTCCACATTTGCATTAGGTTTTGAACTGATATAACCATTTGGAGGATTATTCAGTACATTTCACATGCCCGTTTACTTTGAAGACTTAAAACCCTCCGACTTCTGAGCTTGGCGCCCGCAAGCCTGTGCATTAAAAAGTATGCAACTATTTCAAGGTCACCCAGGCTTGCATGACGTTATAGAAACGTCACGCGAACATCGCCACCTCATTGCCACCGCCATGTATTGCTCAAGGCCAAACAAATATAATCATCGAGATAGTCGTGTCTGCCGTGCGTCGGCACAGAAAGTGATACTAGTTAAGACGGAAATCGGAAATCGAAATGAGACTGGAAATCAAATAAGCTTACAGAAATTTTACATCCGCGTATATGAATGCAAGTAAACAATATAAGATTACAGCCAAGCATGAAAGAGTCCCACCAAAGTCCAACACGCACGCACCTAACGATGTTTGGGTTCTGCAAATTTCGCCCCGATTAGCACGACACCTCTCGACAAGATGATGTAATGCAAGTGAGTCAGCCCATCCTCTACGGCGGCAATTTCGCACGGCAGTCCCTCTGACGCCACACAAACGTTCCATGACGCAATCAAGCGATGACATATCAAGACACATATTTATTGAATAGTTAAATTGTGTTGTCTAGAACAGCCCTTCGCACTTCCAAGAATGTCAATAACCAGCGACGAATTGCCATGCGTGGCAATCTCTCGTGTGCAATTTAAAGGGGGTGCTCCACACTCGAAAACATTGCAGAAGTATCAGATATGACGAAGAAGCTCACTTAAAACTAATAGTGTACTTTTAAGTGGAAAAAGCTGTTTTAGACAACACAATGTGTTAGCTAGAAACTTTTCTAGCAACTAGTAACATCCTCAGCACGTTTTTGTTTGGTTGCGCTAAGTAACGTTTGTATGGTGTTGAGGTGCTGCCAAACTTACCGTGCAAAATTGCCATCATCGGACTCACTTGCAGTATTTCAAACTCACCGAGAAATGTCAGTGCCGTACTAAAAGAATTCGCTAAGTTACACGCAAATATCGTTATGCGCTCGTGTTTTGGCCCTTTCTCGTGGTGTTATTGCGTATTTATCCGTGAGTTTTAGAAGTTAACTTGCATTCGCACACTGGGTTTTGACGCTATTCGTAATTCATTCGATTGCAGGTCTTATTTCTGCGATAAGTAGCAATAATGTCCAACTTCTTATATAATGTAGCACAATACATGGTCCGTAAATAAAGTTTGCACAGCTTGCTTAACATTGATGAAGGCCAGTTGACGTTCACTATACTTGGGAATAGCGCTCACGGACGCCAGATCGGAGCGACTCGGCGTTATTATGCTCCCCGACCTTGAACTCTGCGTGGCCAGTATTTACTGTGCTGGTGTGGCCGTATTTGAATGACGTTGCTATGGCGTCATGCATGTCTTAATGACTTTGAAACAGTTTGCACGAAATACCCTGCGCATTTTCGCGGGCGTGTGGTTCAGCAACTAGAGGGGTTTAGGTCTTAAGAAGGGCAGAGCTATGAACTGCCCCGAATGATCTCCAAAATGGCTGATTCAACTTAAAACCCTACGCAAATGTGGAGCACTCCTATGAAGCATAAATAAAGTTCCCTCACACTTCAGTGCGCTCTAAGTGGCAGAGGCCAATCCTGGAACCTTACTCTGTACCGCGGCACAAAGCTGCTGTGTATAATAATGTAATCCAGACGCATGCCCTCGGCGGCAGGGAGGTCAGAGCAGCTGAGTGATGGCCGGCTCACTCGGTCGACGGTGTGGAGCTGAACCGGAATCGAACTGAGTTGATGAGTCTGTAGGTCGGTTCTGTTGACGTGACAGGTAAGTAGGTGGCAGGCACACGTAGCTATGTTGCCCTTATTTGGCAAGGTAGACAAAACAAAACCGAGGCGTTGGTTGCAGCATTTCCTTTTTTGCCTTTTTAAGGTGTGGCGCTAAGATTTTGATCGGACATATTTCTCGGAGCTGCGTCCAAACTAAGCGGTGCTGGTTGCCCCCCCCCTCCCCCCTCCCCCTGACACTACCATCCGATCGTGGAACTCCGGGTCAGAGGTAAAATTTAACAGAGAGAGCGTAACTCCTCACAACTCTTGGCACTGACGGTCCTACACTGCGGGTCTCACATCACCTGACCTTTACCGCGGCCGCTGCTGCCGACTGCACTCCATGATAGGCATGAGCAAAAAGAGAGAACATGAGGTGACCGCAGTCTTCTTCGTGGTATGTGCAACCGGCGTGGTGTCGTGACGCCTTCGTCTGCGCCTGACGTTGGTTTAAGAGCTGCACCACGAGGTCACAGGAGTCGTCTGATTGGAGAGGAGTTGATGATGTCAGTGAAACAAGTAACCCTATGACCGTTGAATAAATGAAAAGGGTCTGAAACAGTGAACTATTCGGATGAACTAATGAAGGGGAGTGAATAACAGGTGTTACTCTTACGAGGAAGCTTCAGCATTTAAGGGAAAAACATTGCCACCTTCGGAATAGCAAAGCAACACTTGAGAACAAATCTGAGAATAATTGTCAAGAACAAAGAAAAAAAGTCATAACAAAGTTAAATTGCTCATTTTTGTGTTGATAGTCAAGTATGACTTCCACATATATTGGACGGTTGAACCACCACGCTGAAGTCGTTAAATATATCGGACCAATTTCGGCGAGATGCGACTGCTCAACAGTATCATGCGCCTAAATTAAAGCACAAAAAACGCTACTGACGTGCTGAGAATGATAAGATGCGAGATGCACCTGGACATTTGGCTCCATCCAGCATAAATTTATTATGGCCTTGCCAATGTAGGATTTCAATGTTACCAATCATTGACAAAAAAGCAACGACAATGCATTCAAAGACCTCGGTTTGATGGTCCCTGGTAACAATCAGCCACCATTCTGGAAATAAAAAAGTGATTCCAATTTTGCAATGCTTGCTTGCTCTTCATTCAAGACATGTCATTTTTCCAGAGATGCCTAACTCTTTCCCCAATTGTTGAAGCCTTCCAACAAAAATGGCGACTGGTATTGCCTTTTTCTTCCTTCCTTAGCTCGTCGCATTAGCTCAGTTGGTTGACGTACATGCACTTTGATTCACCTACTGGTGGCGTAGGTTTTTACCCTCAAGGTAGGACGGACATTGTCAAGCGTTGCGGCACATGAAGCCTCCCCCGTAAATTCCACTGCTGACCCGGAGTTTTACAATCTCGCGGTGGTGCTAGGTTTCACGCAGCAAGCACCTGCTTGCATGAACGCTGATCACAGCAGTTCATTCATTCGGAAGGTTAGGGCAACACTTAAACTGAAATGAGAAAGACTAACCGTTGTAACAGATTTCTTGATTTTTATTTCACATATTTTGTCTAATCATGACCAAATGGCGATGGATGCCTACTACATACTCACCTGATAACCTCTTCCTCACTTCAAACCTCAGCTTCTTTCCACACCTCAATTTCGTAACCTATTCAGCCCACTTCTATTTCGGTCGAGCTTCACTACCACATCGTCGAGCGAAAGGACCGGACATTAAATCCCTCCACCGCTCCGACCTGTCTGTTGCTGAGGGCATGCGCCTAAATCATGACTTACGCGCGGTAGCTTTGTGGTGCGGTACAGTCTAGGTTCCAGGATTGACTCTGAGAGCTAGGACGCAGCGGAGTGCGAGGGAATCTAAAAATGTCGAGCTTGTACGTTTATGCTCCGTGTACGTTCAGTTCGGCTGGCAAAATGCCTGATCTCAATGGTCGCGCGCCTGAATACCACTGTGAAAGAGCTAGCCTTGATGAGGCTGTAAGTCCCCATCCGCGTCACGTCACGTAACGAGACGATGGATGTCACGATGCTGACTTAAGTCCGCTGATTGCCGCCCATCAGCAGGTGTTTGCAAGGTTTGGTCCTCATCGGCGTACGTAAGGTAGCCTGGCTCAGTTTAAGCGCAGGGTATTGCTACTACACATCAAGAAATGCAGGACCACGGAACTGTACGGAATACCGTAAGTAGCTGACTGTTGGGAGTTGCGCTTGAAGGTTTTTCCGTTGACAGTAAACCGCTGGCACCGGATCAGACGGACGTTGCACTTTTGCGGGGCGAGGTCCTGTAACTGGAAGAAATTGCTCGGGTTGTGAGCGCTGAGCTCATGGTTGATTCCCCCAAAATTAGCCTGATTAGTCACGCAATGCGGCATCCGTGGTGGGTCCGTTTGGTGTTGCCTGCCATGTTGTGTACTGGCAAACCGCCATGTTAGTCCAGCAACAATGCTGAGGAATAAAACCATGTTCAGCACCGAAGGCAGAAAGATATGTTAAAAGTTCCTGATATGAGGCAGGCCGCAGTATCATTCCCTAGAGACGCCGCTTGGTAATTTGACGGCTCTTCTTTTATCCTTTTTGGATCTGTCGTTAATGTTACCTTACTTTCATCTCTTTCAGTGGAACTTTGTGAGGCAGAGCTTACGTAATGTAATGTACCGGCTATTGTTTTTTCCTATTTCCCTTCCCCCGCCCAAATGTAGCTGTTCTGGACTGCAAGAAGAGCGCTAACTTAAACACTGTTCTGGCATCTCTTCAGTAGAGCATTGCAGAGCAGAGCTTACGTCATGTAAAGTACCGGCTATAAGTTTTTTCCTATTTCCCTCCCCCTGCCAACATATAGACGTTCTGGATTGCAGAAGGAACCCTACCTGCGAGCCAAGCCCAGTGAGCACGGTACAGCAGGCCGGGCACGACGTCCGCGCGCACAGACCCTGGTAGGCAGGCCATTTCCCGTTGGAACAGCGTCTGGCGTCGGGACGTCAGACGACCGTCCATAACTGAGCCATTAAGCATAACAAGCGTCTCCAAGCAAAGCTAGCAGTGAAGCGTCGAAGCGGAGCAGCGCCCAGCACCGGGCAAACTCCCACGCTTGTTCAGAACCGGAGCACGGCCGAAGGACGGATCAAAGACTGAAGCCAGTCCACACCAAGACAAGTCAACATTCAATGCCAAGAACCTGAGCGCAGGGACATGCCATCGAACTGGAAGCCTGGCGCACGTCCCTCGGGTTTGGGCACAGACCAGTCAGCGACAGAAGGGAGTCGCCGCGCAGGCCAGATCAGATGCGGGGCGTCGCCCAGGGCGCGCTCTCCACACATAGGGCGTGTTCTTTTGGTCCTGAACAGGCCACCGATTGGACCGCGCTGACGCAGCGGGTCACGAAAGGACTCAGAGCAACAGTTCAGAGAACGGTGGCTCGACACACTCTGTCAGCGTCTGGCTGTCGGCGCTCATCTCCGGATGTCTGTCTGCCTCGGCGCTCATCTCCGGATCTCTCTTTATCTCTCGCTCCCTCCCCTCTCTCTCTCTCTCTCTCTCTCTCTCTCTCTCTCTCTCTAACTCTCTCTCTCTCTCTCTCTCTCTCTCTCTCTCTCTCTCTCTCTCTCTCTCTCTCTCCCTCTCTCTCTCTCTCTCCTCTATTTATCTCGCTCTCTGTCTCGCTCTCTCTTCCTTTCTCTCTCGGCGTTCTGCTCCGAACGGCTCGTTAGCTTAAGGAGTCCCAGACATGGGTACGAATCTGGGCTCCTGTCTTCGAAGCTGGATCCTAGGCCAAGGCGGTCGCAGAGAGCCAAAGTCAAAGCCGAATCCGGTGGCTCTTAAGTTTGAAACTATAAAGCCGAAGCCAAAGCCAATGGCTTTGTATTCTTGAAGCGTGAAGCCGAGCCCGAAGCCGGTGGATTTAAACTTAATGCGCATGAAGCTAAAGTAAAAAACAGTGGCTTTGAACTTAGAAAATGCGAAGCCAACGTCAAACCCATAATGTTTTCAAATTCAGAGTGCTAAGCCGAAGTCTAAATAAGCATACAGCATTGCTTAAGCAACCAAAGCTGTTTTGCATCTGCCAAAACTCTATGGGATCAGAACCAAGCAGAGTTTGTTGAATGGCTCACGCGAATATGTTTTGCAATATGACTGGCAGGTATTTTCGGGCTACCGTCATCATCTTGTGTGTCAGTGTGTGCACATAACGTCGAACAGTTACTTCTTCGAAAGAGTTTCTGCCTAAGGCCAGTGGATATCAGAACACCTTTGAATAATCTGTCTAAGCGACAACTGCCTCATATTCGTCATACGCTTCAACAAAACAGGAGTACAGCTCTGGGTTTCCGTGTTGCTCCTCGCGGTAATATTTATGGAAGCCGTAGAGAAGTTCGTACTTTATGAGTCACGGGAGCCTCCCGATTCTGAAGTTGATATCCATCGATGATGTGGCAGGCCCAGGAACAGATTTGGCAAAAGGTCTCACGAGTTACGCCGAGTGCCTAACACCCGCCTATTCCTCATTTCGACTCACTGTGGAAAGATCCTCTGGCGCTATCCCATTCCTGGGAAACACAAGTGCAGTCGCAGTCGGGGTTTTCCAGCATGAAAGAAATTGAAACCGATGGTCGCAGCAGCGGTCTTGCCGCACGATTCCCGTGCGACCAGCTCAGAAAAATCAGCGAACCAAGCGCGGAATTAAGCAAGCGGGTCAAGTCTTCTCGGAGTCGGCGGCGGATGTCGTCTGAGTACGTAATCAAACGATCTGCAAGAAGAGTTACGTGCCGCGAAACCAAGCGTGACAAACGTTAGCATGCCGCACACGCTGGCCTTCCCGTTACGGACGAAAGCCATTGCCCCAAAATAAGAGCGTCAGTCCATGCCTTTGGGTTCCGGTGCGAGTGGTGTGGGCCAGCGTCCGTGTCAAGTTACCGCTCATCGTCTCGTCGTCCTCGGCAGGCAGGCAAAAATGTCAGACCCGCAACGTCGACCGGGTGGTGGGAGTGCTTCGTAACATACGGCGTATGAGCTGTGTTGTATGTTGTTAGGGGAGAGATGTGTGGCGCGGGCGGGCGGGGGGGGGGGGGGAGGAGGGGGGATAGAGCGTCCAGTCAGGTTACGCTTCAAACGAATATCTGCAATACGCAACCAACAGGTTGCCTGGCACACATGAGCGTACATATACGCACGAGCGCATGCACATAGCCAAACCTGAATGCGAACAAAACAATCGAAACCGCAGCGTTGCGCAAATGCGTAAATGCGGCAGACCACGAAATTCCCAAATAGCTCCGCAGTGTAAAAAGGTGGTCAACATGCAGGCAAGTTTTTCGCCTATTTGCAGCCGCCGAGCACTGAGGCTCGGCTTGCAGGTGTTCGTTGCCTGGAAACTTAATGGTCAGCTATTTAAATGATATGGTGTGCGTGTCGGTGCAAGACTGCATCTATTCCGGTCTCTGAATGTATTTATGTGTGAATGTCTGTGAAAAGGATGTATATATATATATATATATATATATATATATATATATATATATGCATGCATGTGTATCTGTATGCATGGCTGCCTGGTGTTACTCCACTCAGTCACAGCAGGCGGCTTAAGACATGGCTCCGAACGCTCTGAATGTTTATAACATTGCGCGATGAAATGTATTTCGTACCTCACAAAGCCAAAAATTGGTCAGGTATGTAAAGACATACCTATTTAAACGTACCCAATACACTGCGAGCACTGGCATATCGAAAGCAAAATAACTGACACCAGGGAAGGATGTGGGATTTCGTCAAGTGGGATTCAATACCGTGAAGCCCCCGGGAGTTTGGGCCCCTAAAAAACGACTATTTTTTGTATTCCGGCCAAGAAATCGTGATATTCTTATCAAGATTTCATAGCTGGAATACGAAGCACAGCATATTACAGCAACGAAGTACAGTACATTTCTTTTGTACTCCGCCATTTGTTACACGGCAATACTTCTGTATGTGCGCAGCCATAGAAAACTGGACGTGGAGCGCGTGCATTTTCTCTAAATCATGATTGATCATCGTCATGTCTAGGCTGGGTATTTCGGAGAATGTATTGCAAAATGTACTAAAGTTGGCTGCTAAATACCATCAAAATGAAACACAATGTTATTTTCCAAGGACATCTACAGCTGGCCGGTTTCCGACGGCTAGCCGGCTAATTGATGCGATCAGCTGTCGGCTGGTGACGTATACAGTTTTTGCTTTGGCCGTATTGCAGCGGTACAAAATATCGTAGCGCTCAAAATGTGCTAAGAACATGATGCAAAAGGATTGTAAGTGCGTGCAGGTAAAAATTCATCGCTGCATACCCAACTGCTGCTCTAAGGCTAAAACGCCAAGGGAGATCGTGATTGTGCAGATCTCAGACTTATGTACATAAAGGATTTTAGCCAGGCTCTTACATGTATGTATGAGCCTATGAGTATGCGGAATGCCCTGGCGCTCACAAGCAGATGTGGGGCTTTTGGTAGCAGAGTGGTAGGATTCTTGTGAATTCATCGGAAGGGTCCACAACCAGTGTGGAGGGCCTCGGGGCAGTGAGGAGTGTTCCGGCAGATTCACATTTCGGCCTCCGTCAACGGTGTAGGTCCTGTGAAAAAGTAACTCAAGACCAATAGGAGCGACACCTCAGCGACCGAGGGCGCCGCGGCTGGCAAACAGAGAGGCTCCCGTCAACAGCGCAGGGTCCTCAGAGCAATCGAGAATAACCCAAGACCAATGTGGTGGGCCCCTGAACGATCGTGAGTGTCCCGGTAGGTTAACAGATGTGGCTCCAGTAACAGAGTATGGAGCCTTTCGGGCCAATGGAAAGAACCCGTGGGGGGCCCAAGGTTGATCAAGGATGCTCCGGTATTTTAGCAGATGGTGCCCGAACAGCAGCGGAGTACGGTGGCCAAGAGTAGCGGAGGATAGTGCCCCAACAGTAGCGGAGGATAGTGCCCCAACAGCAGCGGAGGATAGTGCCCCAACATCAACGTTTTGTATTTGCCCCACCGAACAAAAGCGAGGAGATCAAGGGCAACGTGAAAGGCCTCTTAGTGATCAGATTGCCACGGCAAGAGGACATATAGGGCCCCGGCAACAACGTAGTGCGCCTGGACAGCGTTAAGAGCTCCCTTTTTCTCCCCACCACCACGCTCTCAATCAGGGAATAATCATTTTTGTCTGCTCGTGGACCCTTTACTCTTGTTCGTCACTGTTTTTGGTTGGCTAGAGGCCCAACGGCGTCCAATGTTGTGGTTTGTGTTAGAAAAATGGGTCTGTTCAGTCGGTTATGGGCGCCTTCGGAGCCTATGGGCTGTTTCGGGGTCCAGGGGGGAGAGTGTCCCGTGGACCCCCTCTGGATCCGCCACTGACCCGAGCAGCTTAATATATGGGACGTGCGACAAGAGCGAAGGGCCCTCCACGCCTCCAAGCTAGAAAGTAAACAAGGCACAATATCGCGGTCGGGTTATCGATAGTGTAATGGATAAGCTGCAGGTCTGCGAGACCAGAGGCACGGCGTTCTATTTCCGCGGTGCCCGTCTTTCCGCCAGGGTAAGAGGCAGGCAATGCTATAAGGCCTCAGCAGCTGAGTGCGTGGTAAGCCCCAATGGCGACGAAAGGTGGAGGGCCCAAACGATCGAGTGTGCCCGAGCAGGTTAATAAGTGGGACTACCGACAAAAGCGTAGAGCCCTCCGTTCAAGTGGGAAATACTCAACACCCACAGTGCAGGACCACCGGACGATCGAGCGTGCCCAAGCAGGCTAGCACATAGGGCCCGCGATTAGAGCATAGGGCCCCTTCGAAAGTAGCAGGAGATTGCGAGGGCTCTAGACCAACGCAGAGGGCTCATGAGCATATCGCGATTATGTTGGTAGGTTAACCGAGACCAGTGTCAAGGGTCTCTGAGCAACCGAGACTACCCCAACAGGGAAACATAAAAAACTGCTTATGTTCGGCCGGCAAGGGCCTTTGGGCTTCAGAGCCCATGGGCTCAGGGCCCAAAGGTCCCGTTACTCCCTCTGGATCCGCCACTGACAAGCACAGCTCAGCACCTGTAGCGCTGACATGACGAAACGGAGAGACAAAACTTAGCTGTTTACCTTCGGTCTTCCCTCGCGAATAAAAACGGTGTCTGTTGCATGTCGCATGCTTTGCACATCTAGCACATCATGCTGATTACGCATGCATGGACGAGACAGACTTGAAAATGTCTAAATTAATGCTTATCACAGAAAGGACACGAACACTTAGCATACATGCAAATTACTGACACATTCTCTCCCGCTTTGCACTGCAAACATCATGAATAATCATCACCACCATCATTCATAAGCCGCCTCATTTTTATTCATTATGCAACTGAACACTGTGGTTTTCACACCTGGAATAATATTCATCGGAAGGCATCCCTTTGCAACCAGAATCTGGCATGGTGCTTTATTTGTTGGCCAATGAGACGATATCCTGGGAAGGAATTGGGGAACGGATTTAATGCTACCGGGGTTTGCGTGGTCTCTTTAATCTTGTTTCGGGAGGAGGCTGTGAATGTTGCACACGGGCAAAATACATGATTTAACATTTATTCGGTGACGAAGACGGTATTTTAGTGAGTTTTTTCAAACCGATAAGTTTCAGTGACCGTATATATTGCTGCGTCTTTCGTTACTTTTTGGGAGCCCTGAGGATAGTTACAAGTTACTGGGGCCAAAGCAAAAACAAAAACGGAGAGCTGACAAGTAGCAAAAGATCGTACACATTTTCTGTGAAAAAGAAATATTCGTTCGTGAAATACTTGTACGTTCGATAATTTATTGATTGTATGTCACCAGCATATGTGTAATCAAACTTCATATGCTAAAGATTCGTGTGCAACTTACGGCATCAGACACAGTTTCTGAGCGCAATGGGGACAGTAGACGCCGCGCTTGCCTAATGACTGTGCGGGAAGTTATCCACGTGCGCATGGTGGTAACAACAACAGAAAAAGCTAACAACGCCAAACCAGAATTCTCACTCCACCGCCTCCACGTTCGGGGAACTAAAAGAGGTAGAATAAGCTTTCAACCAGTCTACAGAGGGAAAGAGGTGCTTCCGGCGAACGCTGTGACACACCCACAGCATGGGTCGCGGATGCCTGTGCTGATGCTGGTGGCACTTTAGGCTTGTCTGAATACCGATATACCGAGCAAATAAAAAGCAAGAGCAAAAATACCGAGCAAAGCAAGAAGCAGTGGGTCTGTTTCCATAACTTCAATAGCAAATGTGACAGCTATTAAAACGGGCAATTATGTTCCATGCATTTATGTCATTTTCCTTGTTGTGACAGGGGCAACAGCAAGGAAACGGTTGAACGCGGATTTTATGAGTACGCTTTGCCATACCGGGCCGGATGTCACTGGGTTGAAAAACCATACCCCTTGCCCTTATAGATGAGGTCGATGCGACCATTCCCCCGCTCCTAAACTTTTTGGAAAATATGCCTCCGGCGTGTGGTATAATCGCTGTACATGTCGTATAATCTTTAAACTTTTGGTGGTCTTGGCATCATTCATTATGCGTGTTTCGACACCAGAAGCGTATCTCCGGTGTGGTTTTTGGATGGTAAAAAAGCCAAATAGCTACCTAGCTATAGCTTCTGAAAAGTTTAAAAACTAACCAGGTGGGTAAATGATACAAGGTAACTTCTGGAGTCCGTAGGGTCTCTTTCGACCAACACTAAGGGCGGGACATCAACATGGACTGGTGAAGAACTCCAACAAATAGTACTCTGTTATCGTGGATCAACACATTTAGGATGAACGGAACAGGTAGCGGGCTGGTCGATTTTGCTGGCTTAGGATCAGGCAGATCAATGTTAAGTCGTCGAACATTTCGAGAAATGTGTCACCCTTTCCTCGCTTGTCATTTGGAAGTACCCAGCATGCCAACTTTGATGAGAAGATATCCTTCATAATGCTGATGCAGGGAACATGTAAGCACTGCCGGTCTGCCCACTAATTATGGATTTTGACTCGTGGTAAATGACAGCAAAGGTTACGTAGGGCTTCAACATTGTCTTTGACACCTGGTTTAGAAAATGATAAACTAATGGAGAGTGGTAATGCAGTGGAATAGGTGGAAATAATTAAAGGTGAACTGAAGGAAAGTCATTTGGCGCCTTATAGGGGCCAGCCAAATCAGAGACTGCCGCCCTCCCAGCCTATTCCAACTCACTCTGCGTCCCGTCTCCCGTCAGCTGATCGTTGCAGCCGCCGGCGCCGACATGGGAGTGGAAGGGTGTGAACCGGGCACACTACTGGTTCAAGGTATCCTCAGCCTTTGCACTCCCCCTGTGGCGTCGTCAAAGTGAAACACAGTGGCGGAAACGTACAGATGCCCTCCAGCTGGGATAGGCGGACACAAACAAAGCGCAAGACGCACATGCGCCGCACCACCTGCGAGTATACTTCCCGCGGTTGGACAGCGTATTTTCCTGATCTGTTGTTTCCCGGCAGTTTGGCTACGTGTTCCACCACCGCTGGATCGTGTGCTACCTGCCGCTGAGCCTTGTTTTCCCTGTTTCACAGTGGGACCCCTCATGCCCGCTGTGCCCACAGTTGGGCCGTGTGTTCCGTCGCTCTCTCGGCTCGTGGTACGCCACCTCCGAGGTGTTGGTCAGCAGTGGGACTCCTCATGCCCGCTGTGCCCACAGTTGGACCTTGTGTTCCGCCGCTCGCTCGGCTCGTGGTACGCCACCTCCGAGGTGTTGGCCATGGAGGAGGGTAGCGTCGTCGCCCACCACAAGGTGTACCTGACCAGGAAGGTGGACAACATCACCGACCTGGTGCAGCGCTCCTTCACCATCGGCTACCGCGCCGGCGTCACCGACATGGAGGTCGACTCCGATTCGATCAGCTACTACTGTGAGCACATGTATACTGATCTGTGCAATGACCCGCACGTGCTGCCTATTGCATGTGTGTGGGTGTTTTTTGTCTAGCTGAAGCGCTTCGTTTGCACATAATACGTGTGCCTATGCACAAAATAGTAAAAGCCTTTTACAAATATACTTATGCTCAAAATGGGGTGGGGTGCCTTAGCTATGGGAGAGTGGAGTGAGTTGCATGGTGTCCAAGTAGTATTAAGATGATTCATTCCAAATCTAAGCGACGGATGGAGTCTTGATTCATTAAGCTGACGCACAGCAGCTTTTCAGCATACTTCCGGCCACATACGGGCGCTCATCATTTGATGAGTGCAATAAGTTTGTTCTTTGCATATCCTTAAAAACTGTAGCAATCGATGTTAACGTCCGTTTAAGGATTTAAGGCATGATCAGCCTAATTTGAATGCTGTACTGAGCGATGGAGAAGTACATGTGTCTTACATACTGCAAGGCATTTTACATATGCAAACCAAGGATTTTAGAGTGGCGCGAACTTTCTTCCAAAGATGTTGGGTGGTGCATGTTGTATCAGCTGTGCATGGGGCTTGTTGTATCGTTGACGCAATGTGCCGACAATATGTCGGTGCCTAACTCACCAGCGATGACATTTACATGTTGACATTTACATCAGCCACGTAGATCCATTATTTCCACTTGAGCATCCGCAACCGAGGTGGCAGTAGTTGAAGAAACGCTGAGTGAAAAAAGGACGAACATTTGCAATTACGGAAGCGCGTTTGTGAGGAGCATTATGGTCACAGAAAAGACAGCAGTTATAGTGTAAAAAGAAAAAAAACAGGAGAATAAAGATGTAGGTTGCGTTGATATATTGCCAACATGCCTCTATCGAAACGAACAGTTGGAGTAAATTCAGAACTGTCCCTTGATGATCCTACTCGATTTTCAGGGCATGCTCTTGAAACAGCGAGCCACAGTTTTTACAGGTCACCAACATTCAGGGGATCAAAGCAAGGGACATTTACCAGCAATGAATACGATACAGTGCATATTTAATTACCAACTAGAAGAGGTGAAAAAGAAATGAACAAGCAGACGAATTCAAGTAAACAGGCATCACGAATCACGTTTAATTCAAACATGCCAACGAGTTCAACCAGACACTTTTCACACATTAAACATTTGTTATATATGCAAACGATTTCAGTTAAGCTGGCATCACGCACCACGCGTCAGACATCACTTATACACGTAAACGATTTTAAGCTAGAACGCATCATACATCAAGACACGTATCACGTTCCTATAATCGGCCGTGACAAGCCCTGTATAGCTAAGGTTTGGTCGCCGAATTTTTATAACAAAAAATTCACTTATTTTCCTGCCTGGGTGATCCTGTGCTCTGTAGATGACATTGGGTTCTAAAAGGAGCATAGGGTCCATACCTCTCTGGGTTTTAGCCAGAGCGTGTTTTGCCAAAAACGAAGGTCACCAAAAGAGGCATTCCCTGTTTCGTTTTTAGCGTCTTGTAGTTGTTCATTGTATCTCAAACGAATAGGGTGCACGGACTCCCCGACGAAGACCATGTCTCTTCCATGTTTTTCATACAGTTTAACCTAATTTCACGCACCACACTGTCACGCGTGCAAACCACTTTCTTGCGTGCAGACAAACATATCGTTAGCAAATCAAAACTGCACATACGCATAGCTTAGAAGAATGACAATAGGCTAAAAAGTCTCTGATGATATCGAATTTTTCGAAGCTCAAGTGCCCGGGTGGCATCAGATGTAATTTATGCAAGCCTGGGCTGCGGGAGGTTTTCAAGATCAAGGGGTCCGGGCAGGGAATTAAGTGAATCTGTGTCTACATAAAGTCCGCGATCAAACAACGCATAGGGCTCATCATGGCTGGCTATGCGAACGTGATATGTGCCTAGATGTGTGATGCGTGCTGGCTTAATCGTTTACACCTACAAGTGATGCCCGACGTGATGCCTGTTCGGTTGAAATCGTTTGCAAGTATAATTCATGCGAGATGTCGGAAGCCTATTACTTAAACTCGCTTGCATGTTTGGATGAACCGTAATGCGTGATGCCTGTTTACTTGAATTCATTCTCTTGTATACGCATTTTCCGCGCATTCTTATTCTTGGCAAGGTATCAACTGTATCGTAATAATGACTGACAATTGCTCCTTGTTCAATCCCCTGAGTGGTGGTGACCTGTAAAAACTGCGGCTCGCTGTTTAAGAAACATACCCTGGAAATCGAGTATGATCATCTGTAGGCAATTTTGAATTTGTTTCTACTATTCGTTTCTATAAAGGCATGTTGCCGAAATATCAACGCATCTATATGTCTATTTTCCTGGTTAGTCTAGGAGGAGTAGGGCTTGCACTACCGCCTAAGTTTACGTCTGGATATGAAGCTGAAGGCTATAGCTGTCTGTAAATATAACCTTAGGCCCATCCTAAGAAATTATAGCAGTAGTAAGAACTGATATAGTTCAGAGTAAAAACTGATGAAACTCTCTGTTTTCTTTCGTACATCATGGATGCAAAATCACTGGAATTGCAAGCCATGCGAAAATACTAAAAGGGCATCATTTTAACATTTTTCATGGGATGACCCTGGCCTCGTTTGGTCTAGCGGCCGCCTTATGCTGCTGTGAATGATCGATATCCTCCCAATTTCCGGCGTGTCATGCTGAGTAAAACTGTGTCACTGCAGGCTTTGCTGGCTTTGCGTTCGAGGCAATGTGGCCGTAGTTTACGTTTTATAAGACTGAAAGTGATGAATGGGCTGGGTATCTTAATGTTGACATTGATCCTTCCGTTTCCAAAGCAGCTTATTTGCTTTTGGTTTCAAACCACATGAGATGTTTTGCATTTCATCCAAATCCAAAGAGCATTTGATGCGCCTTTGTACTGAACTATTATTACTGATGTTTGGCGTAATACACATTTGGGTTCAAAGACCAGGCTGCTTTTTATCGAGTAACTTTAATGAAATAACTTGTTATGCATCTTAGTAATAACCGATGAAGTTGATTGACATTGCCAGTAGATCTTACTCTGACAACAACCGTAGGCGTTGTAATCAAGCCCCATCTCTAAGCGTACTTATCCCTCTGAGGATGGACTAAACTATTAATCAATCCTCCTTCGCCGAATCAAGAGCAAAACATCAACGCAAGTAAGCCATGCATATTCCCATCTCTTATCGTGATAATTGTGATCCGAGTCGCGCAAGAAGAGGCTGATAAGTTCTGAAAGTGTTCGCTTAATTACAGTCGGAATGCGCATGAATGTGAAGACTTACCACGTGCTGCGACAGTCGCATTGCACGACGTCTGATGACGAGAAAGCCTATCATTCATACCAGACAAAACCGCCCACCTCTGATGACAGAACTAACCAAGCTCACCCGTAACCAAAGCACAATCAGCTGATAATGTCGGCTGAGCTTCGCAATACTATACCTCCCCTAAGTCAACCTGACGCTTTGTTCGTCGGGTCGATCTGGAGGCGATTTGGAGCGCAGCGGCCACAGGCGCTCTATCGAAGCCCCGCTGCTCGCGGTGGGTCACAGAACCGCACCGCCAAGCGCGCCGCTGGCTCAGTACCGCCCATCTCACCCGAACTGGAGAGGGGAGGGCGGTCTGAGAGGTGCAAACGGCCTTATTTCTGAAACAAAATGCCGGATATTATAGGGTTTTCCACATTTAAAGCCCAGTTGACGGAGCCAGCGTGCCCTACTTGTGACTCATTCCAAATCTGTCGATAAGGCACAATGTTTTTTTTCTCTCTCGCTGGAGTCCATCACGAGTCATTGCTAAGTGTGGGTCATCTGCTAATTGTCCATGAATATTGGTAACTTTTGCAATCCTAGCAGCTTCAGACTGATGTGATAGGACATTGGCAGCTTTGGAAATCTGTTTATGTTTGGTTACTACTGCATGATATTATTCTGGTTTGTTGCTTCTGTCACCATCAACAGCCAAATATGTGATCCATAATCAAATCTGGCTGTCAGCTTTGAAGAAATTTCAAGTCAGCCCTCTGACTGATCGCAAGAATTAGCTGTCCCTCATTTTTTGCTCTGGCTTGCAGGGAAGTATGCCTGCGCATTTATGTGGATACACAATGGATTCAGTACGGTGAGCGGCATTTGTCGTCGCCTTAACTAGACCTCTCACGTGCCGAGGTTATTAAGGCGCTATAACCACATACATCATAAGGCTCAGCCACTCTCTTGCACGCCTAAATCCGTGGTGACATTGTGGTCAGAGCCTTTGTAGCCGGTTACCTTCTCATCTATTTCTGGCTGACTGTCCCCTCGTCCTTTCATCTTAGCTTGTATGGTGCACATGGATGACATGCTTTTGAACAGGTGAAGCTTCGGCTTTCGTGCAGTGTTAGGCGTTCGCTCAATCAGTGATTAGGAGCCCCCTCATAGTTTTTTGTTGCGTTTTTTTCTGAATGACGCACTTGACTCTTCTATAAGTCCGAGCACCTTGAACAGGAAATGAGATCGTAGAAAATAGTAGCAGAGTTAGTGTTTTGAGTCCTGCTGTAAAGCGCGATTTGAACCTCGGCTGACTGTTGCGTTGGATTTGTAATGATTTCCGGTGCACTTTAAACCCGGACAGTTATTCTTTGGCTTTGACCGAAGAATCTCGCGGATTTTCAAACAGTTCGGTCACGTAATTTTTGTTTGGAAGCACTTTCTCCTATCGTCCAATTATCGCCTTTCCATGGAGTAAACACCATCATGTATGATATGAACTAGACGCGGAGAGGGAACACAGTTTTGCCGCAACTCTAAAAAGTGATTCGGTGATTCAGAATTAGGACAACGTTGTTTAGTTCGTTCGACGTCTTCTGCTGCCTACAAAACATCATTTCAACTGAAGGTTTGGCCGACATTTGTCTGATTCATTACGTCTTCCAGGGAGTCATGTGCACCAGTGTCTTGAAATCCGAAAATTTGAGCGGAAATCCACGCACAACAACTTTGCTTTTCAACCACGCTTCACCCATTAGATGTTTCCTTAAGATTCATATGTTGCATGACAATCAGCAATACACTTGCGTGAAACAGATGTCAAAGTACAAACAACAAATGTAGCAACGATGGAAACCCGCGCTATATTCGCACTGCACACACCCACCTCACGGGCTTCCCCGACGTGGACAAGGTAACGGAGACCGGATGGAAGCCTGCATTTGGAGGCTTATGAACAGCCTTGATCTGTATTCAGTGCGTAGCAATTGTAACACTAACAAAACGATGTTTCCACATTTCTGTCATATTAACGGGAACATCGGGATGTCCCAACAATGAGACGAAAAATGTTGTCAAAAAGGCCAGCTGAGATCCATCTCAGGTTTTCCTATTAAAACACAGACAACATAAACACAAACACATGTTTTGCATCACTGCTTTTGGAATGTTGGAAGTCCTATCCTCACATTTTATGCATTTTGTCTTTTTGTCACCACTGTGAAATGGCTAAACAATGTAATATTCTTCTCTGGTGCTAAAATTTCTCATCATCTCAACCAGGACCGCTCCAAATAAACTATTCATCCTACTTCTATTGCGATTTTTTGTCCTCCAGGGCTCTCGTAAGAACAAAAATGGTTTCTTTTGGGCGTATCTTTTTCTTCGGGTATACCTTGTCTTTATTATTCCGGGCACATCTTTGAAAAAGCAATCGAAAAGTAAACACGGCTTCTCCAACTGATGTCGGCATCCGCTTAACATTTAAGAGTGTATACACTATTTATTATCGCGAAGGAATGAAATCTGAGATCCCAATATATACGCACATGTCGAATCCAAGATATTTGGTTTCCGTTCAAGGGGCAATGATTTATAGGCCGTTATGTTGAGCGCTGTTTGATTTCGGCATTCTCATCCTGGCGTCCGAATTTGCCGATCCCGAAAAGTTTTGCGTCAAACTTCATCAGTTGTTACCATAATGACTGATTAGTCATGACGGTTGCTGCGGAGCGGATACAAGTTCATGTTTTTGTTTGTCTCAACTCTTTTCAACTCGACCGATTGTTTGCTCTATGAGTGGGAAAGCACGTGGAGGTGGCAACTAAACAGGCGCCCATTTGGCGTTTACGTTGCTGTGTTTCTCGTTGCAACTCACATACCTGTGTCTGCAAAATGGAGAGCCTGTGGCGGAAGACGGAAAAATTTGTAATGCCATAGCCGGGCTTTGTCGCGTATGTGTATGTTGATACCATAGCTGGATTTTGCTGTATGTGTTTATTGATGCCAAACTAAGGATAGCCTTTCAGTAGATGTTGGATAGCCACTGTGACCATGTGTAACGCTTTTTATATAGTTGTGTATGGTCTTAGGCACGAACGCAACAACGTCACTACGATGGGAGGGGAAAGGGGAAGAACGGGCGGAGATCGGGTTGTAGTGGTCAACTGGAATCTGAGAAACCCAGTCTGATGAAAAGAAGCAATTTCAGCGAGGAAACTATAAGATACGTACATTTCTTAGGGAGGCAAAGTCTTATTTCGTGTAACTGGGGGATATCTCCTCAAATATTACACTCATGGTTCTGGGTGTGTCTATGCCTTTGTATCTTCACTTGCCCTGTATAGAGTAATCGGGGGAAGTATGGAGCGAGCACAACTTATGCTACCACGCTTTCTTTTAACTAATTGTATCCAACTTAATTAAAAACACACCGCAAGATACCACCGTCGATTTATAAATGCACATGGTTACCCAACGACCATTGCGCTAATTTCTATATCAGAATTGTCAAATCATTCTTTCTTTTTATTGCATGGGTTTTGTGTTAAATGCCAGCCTGTTTTAGAGTGATCTAAGCCTCATTGTAGTAAAAGCATCCGTGATGTCCCCCCCTCCCCCTAAGAAGTCGCACCCACGATAACTTCACGGGGTTCATGATACGACTGTCCGAAGAATTCATGCCCACGCTTGTTGAAAATAATCGCCTATCGCGTAGCGTTTTTGGTGAACTTCTGGAGGAATCGCCTACCGCGTGGCGTTTTTGGTGAACTTCTGGAGGTACCTCTCCGGTGTATGGTGCAGTTGCGCTGCGATTTTGCGATAGCCGCATTTCTGGTCTCTGAGTGCGACGGTTTTTATGAATGTTGCACGGCGAACCACAGCCGGGGTGGGCGGCGGCTGCGACCAGCGATTCCGCCAGGCTTCCCGGTGGGCCGACACTGCTACATCGACGAAGCCCCATATCATACCCGTATGCTCGAAATACAGAAAATTGCATTTCGTTGCAGTCAAAATTAGACAGTGGATAGGTCTGTAAAAACCTCGTGTCGCCACATGCATGGTCTTATAGATGTGAGCGTGTAAAGCTGATAAAGTTCTGATTTCAGGGCAATTCTAGTTTTCACCTGGCCTGATCGGGCTAATTTTGAGCCTAGCGACACGCATGTCGTTACCAACCGGGATACTTCACATAGCATACTTCAGTTCTTTCAAGAAGCTTCATTTTTGGATTGGAAACGGCAGGGGGTCGCATGGGGCCTCCCTTAAGTCTGTGCTATAAAAAACTGGGCATCAGGGCCGAGAGTTACCTGGCTTTCAGCCTGCTCGAAGTGTATCGTCGTCTGCCAAGCAATGACGGAGATACCCGAAGACGGAACGCTTTCCCACCAACGCGCTGAACCGGACTAGGTATTGACATAGGCCGCTGGCCTCCGACAAAAACCACCTGACACTAATGGCCAGCGCACCCCTTCGCGTCACTCCTTAATAGTTGGCAAGGATGGGGTTCCCAAGAACCATTAGCAGTGTAAATGCGCGAAAGGCTGTGGCATATTCCCCTTCATTTGGTATTCGCTTTTTTTGCTGAGCATCCTAAAAAGCAGCAATCCGGCAGCTTTAGTCTCAACACAAGGAGGAATGAGCGTCGCATTACGGTGCATCCGCTGTAGATAATTTGGGGCAGCAATAATATGCAAAAGTCGACAGATGTCATGATTTCAAGATTTGTTGGGCTGATGCATCTTACGCATTCTAAGTATGTGGAATAAAAAACTTGTCGGCAGGCCCAGTTTCCTTGCACTCCACACAACGCTGCGAAAAATTGGCGTCTGCAACGTCTGCTGAGTTGAAATCGTAGCAACGTGGTTTCATTGGTGTAAAGTGTGCCCTTTACAGCTATGCTGAGAGAAATTCCTTAAGGTCGCTCTGGCATCTGACATGTTTTTTCATGCAATACAAATGAACCAAAAATTGCTAACGATACGAGTACTTTACTGAGGCATTCGATATCGGGTTAGGTTAGGCTAGGTTAGGTTAGGTTTTGCATCCGTCGCCGTTTTGAATGTTGGTCCAGTTTCAAAGTTTGATCCCAGCGACTTGGAGGGCCATGTACCCTTTTATAGGGATTTTCTTTTGCATGGAGCCCGTTTCTGGACCTCTTTTTAAGGGTATGATGTCTATACCTGAGCATCGTATTCTAGCACCCTTTCTATCATAACACATGGTCACGTTCATAAGTACATCATGCACACATGGTCTTCAGTAGAGAGTGGGTGACGAGGAAGTCTAGAATTAGGAAATATTTGTGCTTGGGTAAGATACCAGACCAACATGACTGTGATTGGGCCTGGAAGAAAGGAAGGAGAAGGGGACAATAAATAAGCAGTCAGATGTTGTATGCTCGGGTCCATTTTTGTGCTGTTCAACATTTCAGTAAGTACATAATTTATCACCTCCTTGTAAATAATGACATTACCCTTTCACACAAGTGGAAACAATGTCAGGACACTGCTGTGCACTTAATCTCAAACGGTTGCTGAATTTTACGCGTCATTTTAATCGCCATGCATTGCCTGCAGCTAAAAACCCTTGAATATAGGCTCCTTGTTCAGACTGCCCTTTAGCGAGCGATACATTACCTCGTTCAGACTGCCCTTTAGCGAGCGATACATTACCTCGTTCAGACTACCCTTTAGCGAGCGATACATTACCTTGTTCAGACTGCCCTTTAGCGAGCGATACATTGCCTCGTTCAGACTGCCCTTTAGCGAGCGATACATTACCTCGTTCAGACTGCCCTTTAGCGAGCGATACATTACCTCGTTCAGACTGCCCTTTAGCGAGCGATACATTACCTCGTTCCGACTGCCCTTTAGCGAGCGATACATTACCTCGTTCAGACTGCCCTTTAGCGACCAATACATTCAGAAGTGTAAGGTGACCGTGGACTTCACGGATGAGAGCTCCCGGAAGCAGCATCTTAGCTCTGACTGGCTGATCTGTCTGTACGGTCTCCAAAAGTTAAGCCGAACCGAGTCGCTAGCTCGGAAGCCCATCAGCCACGTGGTTAAAAAATCCGTAACAAGGCGCGTGGTTTTATTTACTCTGACTTTCTATCATGCATTCGTAAATTAAGTTACAAACATAATGGAACGGAGGATTGTGGCGAATAATGACATTATTCACAGTGAAGACAAAGCCGTCGCCTTTTTCTCTATAAAGTGCTGTCCGAGGTAGTAAAACCTGCTTACTTTGAAATGCATACTGAATCAGTTAGACTAAAGACCAGCTACTGTGCTCCTTGCCACCATTTTTTGAAACGGTCTCGTCAGACGTCCAATGAGAGGCAGCGCATACGATCTGTTCATCTCTCGCTCGCATTCCTCGCTTCGTGCCTTAAAATCGCGACTTGCTCAGACGTCTAATGTACTAAATTCCATATTCACGAGTCTAAGCACAAGGCTCAAATTTACTTGCATGCAGTGCGACTCCCCCTCGCGGGCGTCCTACTGACCTGAATCCCCTTGTAATGTGACCTGCCTGGCGCCTGATCCCGACCCTTGACCCGGCACGCGCGGTTATCTACATCCCTGTCTCCTGGTCCCCGTAATCCCATCCCATCTGGTGAGGCCGTTAAAACTGGCGGCTGTACGGCCGTGTTGTCGCACCTAGTCGCGTTTGACTAATTTGGCAAGGAGGAGAGGGAGAAGGGGAGGAGACGGCCCAGTAGCAATGGAAGCGGAGAACAGGCTGCAGATTTCCCATAGCTCCTACCAGTGGCTTTCAATAGTTTATGTTGATATTTAATTCAATACTTTCAATAGCTTATGCCTGCCACTATCAAGCTGGTGGTTTCGGTCGTCGAGCGTAGAGTGCCAGCCGTGCCTCCAACCACTCAGAGCGCCCCCGTGGAGTGTGCTGCTTCTCTCTCTCTCTCTCTCTCTCTCTCCATCTCTATCTCTCTCTCTCTCTCCTCTCTCTCTCTCTCTCTCTCTCCTCTCTCTCTCTTCTCTCTCTCTCTCTCTCTCTCTCTCTCTCTCTCCATCTCTCTCTCTCTCTCTTCTCTCTCTCTCCTCTCTCTCTCTCTCTCTCTCTCTCTCTCTCTCTCTTGAGTGAGTGAGTGAGTGGGTGAGAGTGTCACTTGTCCCCCCTAAGAGTGACCGAGTCAGAATGCCGCCTCTCCCCCAGTGAGAATGTTCGCCCTGAGAGCGTCCGAGTCAGAGTGCCGCTTCTCCCCCAGTGAGAATCCTCCCCCTGAGAGCGCCCGAGTCAGGACGCCGCCTCTCCCCCAGTGAGAATCCTCCCCCTGAGAGCGCCCGAGTCAGACCGCAGCCTGTCCTCCACTGAAAATGTCGCTGCTCCCGGTTTTGCTCCGCATGTTCCTCCTCGCGGGTTGTGGTCAGGGACTTTGTTCTGTACCATTCGTGCTCACGTGCATCTCTTTTTGTGCGCCATCACGTGCATCATCTGTTTTTGTGCGCCATCACGTGCGCCATTTCTTGACCCGGAATAGGCACAGGGCCTCGGAGTGCGAGCGTTTTTAGATGCTCTGGGGCGACGTCTGGCCTGGGGTCTTTCTCTCACGGTGGTGCGCTCCCCACTGATTGGTTCTGGCTCAGACTTGAACCTGACCGCGGGGCTGGTGGTTGTATCATCTTGCTCTGCCCTGGCTGGTTTCTGTGGTCTGCATAGGCCATTCTTGGCCGTCCTTTGGCGGTCCTTCGCCCACGTGCGGCGTGAAACGTGAGCGGCGTGGAACGATGTTCCGTTTGATGCAACTCTCATAGCTTTTTTCAAGAGTTGTCGTTACCTATTAACCTCATCTTGGATAATCATCGCGCCTTGAACGTGAGATGTTGCTCCAAAATGGCAGGTGCTGCTCTTCCATGCAGACGCCCGGCCCCTTAGTGATTTTGTTTTGGACATGTTGTTGGCACACGTACGTGAGATGTAGTCTCACTGGGCCATCTGGTTCTCTCCCACGCAAATGCTTTTGATCTTAATGGTCTTGTCCTGGATGTTTTCGTGACACTTTTGAAACGAACACTTGTTCCAAAGAGCTCTATGAGCTGATCTTCGGGCACGCTCTGAGCGTGCAGACGCCTTGCCCGGTCTGCTGACCCGTTGCTGGCTTTCTGACCTCCACGCAGCGTCTCAGTTGCCATGCAGAGTAGCAATAATGACGTGGGGGATGCAAAGGCAAGACTTTAACAGAAGAATGCATGCATAAGCAGTGTAAGTCAAAATGTAAGTTGCGTCTCACAGCATCGTTTGTGACATGTCTGTTGGGGCCTCTTTTGTAAGTTGCGTCTTACAGCATCGTTTGTGACATGTCTGTTGTGACCTGTTCTGTCAGTTCCGCCTGAGCCTCCGACAAAGCCGGCCATCTGGTACCTGCGCTATCTCGCCTTGGTGGTGGCCTTTGGTAAGTGTTGAGTGCAGACCAAACAGGCTCACTTCTTGTTCGCAAATGCCCGTTTAGTGTGTACGCTACGCATTCTGCCGAATCTCTAATCTGCATGCAGTCAAGAGCTGCATTCATGAAGGCTTCGTTGCGTGAATGATCCCGTCGCTATTCGAGACAATCATGCGGCCAACGTGCTTAAGAGATACACGTCTGGCTTAACTCCCGATTGTCCTAAGTGTTCCGACATGGATCATAGACATGCTAGACAAAAACAAGCATTTCACACTTGAGGTCTCTCGTGAGGTCGGCCGAGGTGAGCTTAAAACCTACCAAACCTGTCTATTTTTGAAAGCCTCAATGAATGTCTAACCAGTCCAGCAGTCCCAGTCAGAGGATCGCCTCGGCTCGTGCCGTTTTCAGCTCACCTGTCGTCCATCCGTGTCTGCGCTGACGGGGCCGCGTCCGCACCGCAGGGGTCCTGGGCGGCCTGACGTACGACGTGTGCTGGCGCACCAACGTATGCGGCGTGCGTGCTCCGTACGGCACGCTGGAGCCGGAAGAGCAGCAGGGGACGAAGCCGTCTTCGGCCAAGAGCGGCCTGTTCTACACCGTCTCCACCATGGTAACTACGCACGCGCTCTGGGCAAAGACGAAGGCCGTGGCCGCGCTGCAGCGGGTGAAGAAGGCACGGTCAGGCGACACCGACGGCCTGGCCACCCAGCTGGAGTGTCAGCTGGAGGATCCGGTGGAGGAGCCGCAGCAGGGAGCCGACAGTGCACTGCCGGCGGAGGACGAGCAAGAAGTCGCCGCCGACGGGGCCGACGGTCCACTACCGGCAGAGAACGAACCGCGAGCGGAGGACGAACAGGAAGCGGAAGATGAACAGCGGGGTGCTGAGGGTCAGCGGGGTGCTGAGGAAGGCGACGAAGTTCAGCGGGAGGACGATTCCGCTGAGCAGGAGGGCGACGGGGACCAGGAGGAGGAGAATTCTCCTCAGCAGGAGGACGATATGGCTCAGCAAGAGGAGAACGATGACGCTCAGCGAGAGGAGGGTGCCCCACACGAAGTCGCGGAGCCTGAGGCATAGATCAGCAATCGTCTCGTATGGATAATACAGGGACGAAGGTCTGCACCTGAAATCCGCCAAACAGACGCGACAGAACCGACACAAATAAACTAGAGTGCTCTGCGGGACCTAATATCCAGAACAGCTGTAGCAGTGGAAATACGCCATCCGATGGCACGGAGCATTTGAAACGTGTAGCGTTAACCCCCTCACAGAATACGTCTGTTGTATTTCACTTGACCACCGGGATGCAGGTATGAAGAAACCACAGCCCCGTGAGCGGAACGCTGAGTGCTTTATATGCCGTACCTTCTTAAGCGGCTGTTTGTGTTGTGTGACGCAAAACATCCTACTAACATCATATGACCAGCAATTGGGAAACTAATCACTCTCAGACGAACGTGTCTAGGGCCTGTGAAATGTAGGGTGTTCAATAAACCCAGTGGTGTACTCAGCACAGTGCACCTAACCCATTTAGGACCTGGCCTTGTGATCAGATGAATATGAAACAGACGGTGCACCAAATGTGACACCGATCACTAGATATTATACCTGGTCAGAAGAATGTTACAGAAATGTTTCCCAATATTTGTGCGGTTGTATTTCATAAAAAAATCTGGAAGCGAACACTTATTTGCGAAATTACTATCAGTTAATGTACCGTTCTAACTAGCTGCTTGTCTAGTACCAATGCGGTTGTGTATTCAATTTTCTAAACCATTCAGGTGCATCCGTCTGATGGAAGTCGTGGAGCGTGTATTGCCCCTTTAATTTAACTCCGCAGTACCAGCGGTGGCTTTGGAAAAAGAGCGCCACGATTCAATAATGAGCGCATCTGAAAAAGTGTCTAGACTAGTTAATATAAGAGACCGACCCACAGATGTTGCGATTCTCGAATACTGAAGAAAAGGAACCTCACATGAAATGCCATCTCATCGAAGATCCTGCAATGTGCTGAACGTCAGGCCACTGCACTAACAAAATCTGCAACTCAGGCTATGATAGATTTCCCTTATGTAAATTACATTACAATGGTCTTCAGATACGCATGCACAAACCTCATGGGTGCTGTGGCATTAGGGCCTGAGCATCCAACTCTTGCAGCATTATTGTATTCTCTGAAACTCAGTCCGCAGTAGACGGTGCCCAAGGCCTCAAAGCCTTCGCCCGTGGCCTCAAGGTCAGCGCCCGTGACAACGGTAGTTGCCAGGTCGGCGCCGTGCCTGCAGCCTGCAGTAGTCCCCGGTCTGTGCCTCAGCCTGCAGTAGTCCCCCGGTCTGTGCCTCAGCCTGCAGTAGTCCCCCGGTCTGTGCCTCAGCCTACAGTAGTCCCCCGGTCTGTGCCTCAGCCTGCAGTAGTCTCCCGGTCTGTATCTCAGCCTGCAGTAGCCCCGGTCTGTACCTCAGCCTGCAGTAGCCCCCGGTCTGTACCTCAGCCTGCAGTAGTCCCCGGTCTGTGCCTCAGCCTGCAGTAGTCCCCCGGTCTGTGTCTCAGCCTGCAGTAGCCCCCGGCCTGTACCTCAGCCTGCAGTAGTTCCCGGTCTGTACCTCAGCCTGCAGTAGTCCCCCGGTCTGTGTCTCAGCCTGCAGTAGTCCCTTGGTCTGTATCTCAGACCACAGCAGCTCTGAAGTCTGTACCTTACACCCCATAAGGTCCTGCCTGTACCTCGGAGTGTAACAGTCCCATGTGTTCCTCAGAGTGCGCGAATCCCCTGGTGCGCACCTGGCCCTTGGTGTGCAGCTAGCCTCTGGTGCGCTCCTGGCCCTTTGCGTGCACCTAGCCCCTGGTGCGCACCTAGCCCCTGGTGTGCACCTAGCCCCTGGTGTGCACCTAGCCCATGGTGCGCACCTAGCCCCTGGTGCGCACCTAGCCCCTGGTCTGTACCTAGCCCCTGGTCCACAGCTGCGATACCCGGCGCCGGGACGCGGCCTGATTGCGCCGGACCCGTGCCATCAGCGGCCGTGCATTATTGACGCGGCTGTGGCGGCGCGGCCCGAGCGCAGCGCCAGGTGGGGCCCAGTCGACGCCTCCTCGCACTCACCGGCGCGCGCCCGAGCTGCCAACACCAATCACAGCGGCGTCAGATGAGCACCGGGCACGTCAACAGGGCGTCGCGTGCGACTGCTCTCTTCGTCAGGTGTCAGACTTGACTGGTAAGGGCGTCATTCCGCAGAATTGGTTGGGCAGGCTCAGCGCATGTGGCGTGAGACTGGTCCCGCTCCCAAAGTATAACCACTCTCCAGGTTTCGGTCACTTTACATTACGTTGGTGGAAAATGGTTTGTTCAAGCGTGCCACCTAATTACCGCCTCGAGAATGTTACTGCATAAAGGTAATCACTGTAATCCGAGCAGCAAGTTTCGTAAATGAAGCGGAGTGCTGTTTCAACCGGTAGTGTAGCCCAGCTGTAGCAACGTTGATCAAGTCGACAGGAAGCCATGGATGCATGTCAACCATCGTGAGCTTCTTCTCAGGGCCACCTAGCTCCTGATGATGGTCGGAAAGAAACATTGTGTAGGATATGACACTACCGGCTGGGACCACAGTCCGATAGATTAGTCCACAGGTACCACACTTCATCACCAAACGCGACGTAGCGCCGGTCCAATCTAATATTGTCACTGCCCATCTCTGGTGACAGCTTTGCAGGAAAACCGACACGCTGCCGTTTGGAACAAAATTGCCTCGTTGTGAAAGGGAGCACGTCGCACACATTTCGTCAACGATGACCTTTGCCATGAGCTCACAGCCAGGCAAACGGGCATTTTGTGGGCCCTTACTCACAGCTGGTCGTTTAGAAGTGGCAATGGTGGTTGGAAGGCTTTGCTGATGCTTCGTGATGTTTGGCTGATTAAGCGGTTTGTGTATGTGGCATTGACCCAAGGAGTGCGGGAAGTGGCCGAGTGGCATCAGTTTCAGCCGACCACAGTCTTCCGCTAGCCATCACGGGTGTCGGTTTGTACCCCTTTTAGGTGTGCCCCCTACCCCCCTGTCTGACGTAACCCTCTCAACGGTAGAGCACTCTTAACGGATGGAGTTTTCAGGGTCCGGTCCAGTCTAGTCCGGTTAGGACAGATTCAATTAGCTTGCCACGTCGCTGCTCCCAGGTTTCTCAAACCAATCTTGTCCGGTTCGACTTGCCAGAACAAATTGTAAAATAAATCCGCGCCAGTCTGCTTTTACATCGGAGAGGTTTAGAAAATCAATCGCAAGGTGCGATCATATGATTACTTTGAATTTAAGTGGTTTGTTAGTTTCCATTGGGACAAGTGCAATAAGTTGTTGTGGCCTAGCTGGTGCTAAGGTGCCGAACACAGCATGCTGCCTGTTTGAAATGAATTTCTGCGTGCAGATCACAACAAGGCTTATCATATTATGAATCATATTGCAATTATTGTGACCAATAATTCACAAGTACCACCACATCACGAGAGCCAAAGTTGCTTCTGGGTTCAATAACCTAAGGGCTTGAGCACATCATCTAACATTTTCAGACCCCTGGTTGGGCCAGCATGCCTACACACGTCACTGGACAGTTTCAGCGGCACCCAACTCACAAGCAAGAGCCGACTCTCATCTGGCACGCCTTCTGATTATCTAAAATAACCATCTCACATCGTATATGAAACTTCAGGCGTGTATCCGCTCCCGGACACATCATCTGATGAAATAATCTCAACTACAATCATTTGTTTCTGCTAGACTAAAGGCTGTTTCGGCATTATAACCCACACGCGCAACTCTCCTCAGGTAGGTGACTGCTAGACTGCCTCGGAGGATTCGGTACTGTCTTGCATTCCCAGCTCGTGCGGACTGTGTTGGAGGGTGTATCTGTTGAAGAATGGGAGAGTGAAAAAGCAAAGAAAGAAGAAACCCGGGAACTGATAAACGCTGCCGGGATGAGCTGCCAGGTGACGTCTTTGGGTCTCCGCGTTCATCGTTATACATGGAGGCGTCGAATGATGAGGCGTCTTGTCCGCCGGAGGCTTGCCTGGCCGAATAAGGAGTTGGGGGAGGGGAAGGGATGGACATTCGCTGTGGTAGAACGGATCGGTACCCTTTTTGGGGGCCACATGGTCCACAGGCCGCCCGAGAGTTCGTGGCTGTCATTTATGACTTGTAACCGTGGTGTAGCAGGGCACAAACGCTGACACAGAACAGGTATCTATTCAGGCTGCCACTTGCAGGAGGTCTCAGACAAGACACAGACGTGAAACAGCCGCACATTCCGTGACGGAGATCGGCGCTGACACGAAATGGGCGCCTCTCACCTCGTAAACACCACGCTGTTTTAAGCGGAAGCTCAGCCTGACGCCGAAACCGGGGCGGCCATACAAACCCCAAGCCCAAAAGCGCACGCCTGCGCAAATCACGTCTTGTTTGACGCGCCGAGAATCGGCTTACGTCAGTGCCGGCCCATCCAATCAGCGCGCGGCTTTGCCGTGACAGCTGATGCTCGTGCGCACGGGCTCAAGCTGACCGCGCTGGTGCGGGCCCACGCTGCCGAATTAGCGCCGCTTTTACTCCATCATTCCATTATCAGCGACATTAGTCGCCGTGTCCGCGACCGGATGACAGGCGGCATCGCTCCAGGCTTCCCCGCTGAACGCCGGCTAATGCTGACAGACGTGTGGCGGCGCGTCCAGCAAGCGGGTGCGCCCATGCGGGGGGAGCAAGATGTCCATGATCTCCGTATCAGGAATAACGGCATGCTGAATCTGGATGCAAAAAGGCATAGATGTGCACGAACGCTCTGTATAGAGACAATGAAAAAGTTGTCCGTGGTGAAAGGGGAAAACATGTATGCGATCCTGGTAAAATGACCCCAATGATGCACCTAATTTCGGTTAAGCATTACAGTAGATACGCACAATCAAGGAGGCGTGGTTATACCATATCAGTGACGCAGTATTTATGTACGGCTGATCCCGGTGTAAAAAAATTAAGATATTTCTGATCACAACACGAGGAAACTATAGTTTAGTCTTAACTCGAGAGCAAAATGCGTCCGTGGTATCTCAGGACACGGCCAGTCATTATCCAGAGTACTGAGGCGCTGTGCAGACCGACACGTTTGTCAGCCTGTCCTTACCAGCTGGCAATCTGCCTCAGACGCCCCGCAGTCAACGCCCAGGCCGTCGCGCCGAGATCAGGGACGGATTGTGGCAGGCCTCCCTCTCTGTGGGGCAGCAATGACGGCGGAATCCCAACCGCTTTATACAGTGGCTGGGATCATACGGGATATGGGACGTACTCCATCTCGAAGCACAGGAAGCAGCAGCACGCCGCCTGTGACTTTCTGTGAAAATGGGCCTATCCCAGCGTCAAGTGCTGGTATCAACACTTTTCAGGTCCAGTAAACACCACTTTGGAACACACTGAAGCCAATCAATAGGCAGAATCCACTCCATTTAGATGTGCAATAGGCTGGCTTATCAGAACGCGGTCACTGCATGCAAGCTAAAATAGTTATAGCCGACAGCCTACAAAGTCCATAAAGCACGCTAACAACTAGGATGGGCACGAAATCACGTCGGATTTATTTGATACATTGGTCGGTCTAGACATTCAGCAATGCCAGCGAATACAAATAGCACTAGCATCAACGAAAGGATTTTGGTCACGTGAAACAGAGCTGCAGCGCAAGCCAAACCACACTTCAGATCAACGACCGCTTAACGTGCCCGAGCCCAACGCCTCCACACGTGCTCGTTAAGTCCCAGGGTCGGCAGCGCTCCGACCGCCAGGCCCATATCTTTCACCACCAGCGCCGCAAAACTGTGCTGCCGGGCTTGTCAGTCCGACCGCGCGGCGGGGACCCTGGTCTGGGAGCCTCTTCTGGTCAACTCAGCCAACGCGCGGCCAAGGGGGGGGGGGGCTGCGTCTCGGAGCCCGCTGGTGTCATACCCACGCTTGACAGCACGTTTGACTCTGGCGGCGGCTGTTGACAGCATTCGCGCCAGCCCAAACGGCGAGCCGGAGGCCGGCCGCGGTCCGGACAGGGGGCGGGTCTCGCACCCAGCTCAGGGCCGACTGCGGCCGGCTGACGGGGCAGTCAGGGCCGGCCGCCCGCTGGTGACAGATTGCGGTGACGGCACCAGCCGCCCACCGCCGGCGGAGTGTCGTCCGTCGCCGCACCAGTCACCAGCCGTTGCCAGAGTGTGGTGACTGGCTAGTCGTCCACTGGCGTGCGTGCAGCGTGGAAACGGCACCAGCCGTTCAGTGGTGACGGGGTCGTTTTGTGGACGGTCCCCGTGGATCGCCACGCCTCGAGTGTTCGGTACTGGAGCGCAAGGAGAGCGCAGGTTCGTTATGTTCAATGCTCCTGGAAGCAGCAGTGCCGGTCGCGTACGTTTGACGATCGAAAACGTTCGTTGGCAGTGAACCTTTCGTGAACCTCGCGCGCATTCGATGCTCACCGCCTAGGTTTGGCGATTACGCGTGGCATCTTCCCGACAGTGCCGACGTTGGTGCTTTAAATGATCTCTGGTAGATGCTCCGTCCCCCTTCGGTCAGTGGCGCGGAAACACCGCAGGTCAAACAGTGTGAGGAGCCTTGGAGCTAGAGCTGGGTCTGGCTGAAGTCGGGAGCACGCCGCCGAATGACTCGCCCTCCCATGGAGCCGCTAGCTAAGTGAAGCCGATGACCGCGCTCGATGTGTGCAGCTCGCCGGGCAGGAGGGCTGTGTGAGAAGGGGCCGCCCACGGTGGGGCCCTAGGCAGCCGGCAAGCCGGCCCAGGGCAGGGGCCCTAGGCTCGCTTGCCGCGACGAAACAAACAAGTGCCGCGCCTGGCAGCAGCAGCGGTAAGCGGCAGGCCCCGCCGGCTCGGGTAAGCCGCACTTGTTTGCCCTTGGTTTAGTCAGTAAGTGACGTGCGTGCCTACTCCACCGAGAGCCACCGATCGATTGGCTCGAGGGCACTCGCCGACCCTGAAGCACCTGTTGGAAGCAACACTTGCGGCTGAGCGGAGTGCCTGCCCTTTGCACCGCAAAAGGATGGCCATTAACGTCATTCAGCAGGAAAAAATAACGCCGCAATATTGAAACATAATGTAAAACTTTGAACCATTGGAAACACAGATCAGTTGCCCCCTCTAGCATCGGGCGGTCATATATCAAGACCCGTCGTTGAAGCCGCATGGTGTGCGATTTAGTACGCCGTGGACCACACTCATCGAGACTCGGACCAGTCTCAGACTGGCTCAACCCCCAATACGCCAAGCTTCTTGGCGGGAGGTTACTAGTTCTTAGGCAACATCTTTTGATTAAAACAAGTTTTGTGACATGCAAGGGCAGACGTAACTTTGGAGAGCTTTCTTTCGATTGTTTGAATGAAATCCTCTTTTGCTTTTGGTTTGTCATAGAACAGCTCACGTTAACTTGCATTTGTATTAGATAGGACAATTTTCAAGAAAATGCGCTTACCATTTTCAAAGCAGTGCCGGCTTACGGATACAAACTCATGCAAACATTATGCAATATGACGCTGCATTAGTTAACAAGTTGAACATGAGGACATCAGGTCAAGGCACGAAAACGCTCTTCCAGCCAGTCTACTGTCTATGCCATTTCACTGCACGGAGACCTGGGTGATGCATGATGCATGACCTTAGTCGTTTTTTACGGTCACCCTACCTTTCTCTGATGAAACTGTCGTCTAGAACTTGAAGACGGCGTTTGTCTGGACATTGATTCCACTGATTCCACATTTTCGACCAAAACATCTAGCTGGTGGGTCACGTGAGCGATGAGGAAAAATAACAAGAGCTTTGGGGGTGTGTAGCAATGCTTCAAAATGAAACGATTTGAAACTGGGTCGAAATGGGCATTAAACGAACCCTTACCACGACAGTGACCCAAGGATCACTATTAATGCGATGTGAGGTCATTTGATAAGTCTTTAACACCATTTGACATCATGTCGACTTTTCTGTTCTGCCTGCATCAAGAGAATAGAAAATGTTATGCTATGCGAAAAAGTTACGTGGGCGAAGCAGATCTTCATGTCACTTCGTAACTACATCAAACACTCGCCATGAGTTCATATTGTACGTTGTCATGCATCGCAGTTCGCCCGGCGCTCGCCAATTAAAAGTGCTGATCTTCTACCGCTGGGCCTCCACTTCCTGCGTAAGTCAGTCACTGGAGCTGATCCCTGTCACCGGCTACAATGCTCGCGAAGATCTCACCCATTGACACACCTCTCCCTGGTAGATCAAACGTAACGTTTGCTCAACTTACACGTATACGATAAAACGAATAGCCGTGGTGGGTTCCTACCCAGCGGTTTTCTTGCATAGTCACCGGCTAATATTGATATGTATGGATTAGAATATGAGACAAGATAAATCATCTACCAGATCCAACAACTCTCGCTCCGAGCTGTCGAATGGCGTAGCATCTCCAAAATTTTTCGCCACTGGCATAGATGACGACGTCAAAGCCATCAGTTTCTTTTCCTTATCGCTAACATCACCTGAAACAACCGAACACGACCGTCTAGGGCATCAAATAGGGATGAATCACGGCGACCGCCGCTCCGAACGCAAGTTTGCCAAACCGTCCGGTAGTGCAGCAGGTTCTGGTACAGGTGCAGAAGTCGTCATGGGGTCGTCAGCAAACGCTGGTACAGACAGCCACGCGGGTGCACTGCCCGATGACGCCCTTAAGAAAGACCTGAGCCTGTGCACTACTTACCGGAGCCCGTGCACCACCAGTCGGTTAGCAACCCCGTGGTCGGAGCAGTGTTGGCCGCCATGTGTCACCACTTGACCTAATTGATGCCTGAGCGGTCGCGTTCCGCCTGGTTTCGGGTGGTGCCAACGATAATGGCAGGCAGCCATGGCTTCGACGCTGTTTCCAATGCCATTGACGAATTGCTTAGAGGATGCTGCACAGTTCGCAAACTGGAACGCTTGACTGTTAGATTTGGTAGATGAATCCCCTTCGCTGGGATTCCAGCTTCTTCAAGTCGATGATAACCGTTAGCTAAGAAGTTTGGTCATTCAGTGGGAAGCCAACGATGGCTATTCGTTTTATGGTAAATGTTTCCAATGATGTTGCAGAGAAGAGTCTGCCAATAATCCAGATCTTCCCAGGCATTCTAGACTGTGAAAATGATCATGCAGGGATTTCTGCATGAAGTGTAAATCCACTGTTAGGAAACCAGCACTTTCAATAAGCGTACACCGAAAACGCATATTTCTCAAGTCCTCAAGGTGTGCTTCTATGCATATTTGTGCATGTGTTTGTGCGTGCGTGCGTGCGTGTGTCACTGGGGATTTACCACGCATTCAGCTATTGCGGCTCTATAGTGTCGCCTGCGGACGGGCACCGTGCGGAATCGAACCAGCCCGGTACCTTCGGTTTACGAGACGCATAGCGTAACCGCTTAACTATCGATACTCGAGAACCAGCATGGCGAGGGAGCGCAATGGGCTGTTTTTTAAGAGTCGAAGCGGTTAATGTCTATTTTATAACGCCTTACTGGCCCGCTTAGAGGCAACGCTTTTAAAAAGGCTACTTAAAATTTAAGCAATTTACACATATCCTAAACAGGCATGAATTTTTACAAGAATGACACCTCTGAACCCGCCTGGAACCGTAAAAATGATCTAGCCCTGAGCACCCATACTTTTCCATACGTGTGTTATTCTGTGACACCCTAAACTAAACCGTCATCTAAGCCGCAAGAAACGAAACCATCATCAGCCAAATATCAGCTGACTGGCTGCCATGGTGACGCTCCTTGGTGACGCGCGGCCACCCGAAACTCGCCGGCCGCCATGTCTGCATCCGCATAGCAACTATTTTCGGGAAATGCAACGTGGCTGCATTTCTAGATGACAACGGGTTACCAAAACCCTTTACAGATGTTGCTCCTAAGTGAAGTGGGACACTTTTATCACCTAGATTGATCGCTTCTCGGAGTGCGAATTTTGATGCGCCCTGCTTTTCCCGGATCTCAGGCTTGTTACCATTCATCACAACGTGATCGCGCAAAATGACTGATAAGCCCCCGTTTGGTTTCACTGGACACTGCCACACGCGAGTGCGCGCTTTGTCGGCACACACCCATCCCCAAGTAATGGATATTCAACTCATCCCCAATACGGTGCCATGTCAGGCAACTATCGTAAATCCAGCGATTGCAAGGCTTAGTGTTATCAGGGTGTTAGAGGCCGTGCAGGCATGAGAGCCGACAATAAATCGGTGTCCTAAATGCACACAATCAACAGGCATCTGGAAGGGGACGAGCCAGTATGCTGAATTTCGCATTATGGATGCATAGTTATTAGTTATGCCAACATTACATAATGGTGCCTTGCTTGAAAAGTCAGAGCGCATATAACCAGGGTAGTTGACGCGCCCTGAAATTACAAATATGCATCATTTGAAATGACAATGTTAAAAGAGCACGTAAAGATAGCATAAAAGGCCGAGCACGCGCCATTTCACCACTCGTGTGGAATGTTATCGGCCATGTAGAATGATGTCTTTCACACAATCGCAGTGTGGTCCTGGGGAGCTCGCTCCCGTTCGAAGCAAACAATTCCATATCAGGTGATGATGGGTCTTTCACTGTGAAATCTAAGAAATAACATTGGGGCAAATAACAGCTACTAAATTACAAGTTGCGGATTGGCACACAAATATAACTTTATTTTAGTTTTCCGGACAGGGACATATTGTCAAGGCTGCTGGCTTAATGTCCACATCACAAAACAAGGCCGTTCATTTCCAGGCTTGACTGCTATGTTGGTGTAGCTCTTAAGATAAGCTACCATTTCTGTGATCACCTGACACGCTGCTTCGAATTACATGTTTGACCCCCATCTGTATATTTGCATGATATTTGACACAGCGTTCAAGTAACTTATCAGCCTCCCAAGAGAGCCCATCAGCATTCAAGAAACGTATCGGCAATTTAAAGCTAGAAACAGGGTCTGTTGTTCATATCCAAAGGTTGCGTGAATGTACTGACTTTATCTCTCGCAAAGGCATTGCGGCTGTGGCCGATGACCTTTTTCACGTTTTAAGTGGAGACAGAAGATGCCTCCTGTACTGGATCAGATTTCCTCCTCAGCTGGCCATGTTCTGTCCCCACTACCGGTCACTCACAGCCGTTCTGGCTGTGTTCTAGCACTATCACATATCTCAGCCAATTCACTTGATCTTTTCGTGCCCTTTCATGTGACCGAGAGATGAAAGTGGCATAAGTCCGGGGAGACACCGGAATTTCGGGGTGGGTTAGGTGGATCCATATTTGGGCCCGATCACATCATTGGGGTAGTTGCAATGTCCCTCCCCTGCCGAAGGTGGGGGCATTTTCTTCCCCATTCAAGAATACCTCACCGTAGTAAACTATAGACCGAAGCGGCCTTCACTTGGCCTGCTGAGCGAATACTAAATGAAACTTTGGATAAATCGCCATGGAAATTTCCGTATCCGTAATATTTACATTGGCAGTGTTTTCGTCACAAGAAAGACGCAAGCAAATGAAGCAGCGTCCTAAAACGACGATTGGAGCAGCACCTTTCGAAATGTCTGGAACGTTTCGCGGCTCTGTTGATCATGCCCTATAAAATGGTCAGTATCAAAGCGATTCAGTTCACGCTATATTATGATGATGACAATAATGTAATGATAATCATAATATTGTGAATAATATCATAGTGACCCCATCGCGATCATCAGTCTATCAAAACGAACATAGACGAATTCCTCGCTTATGTTAGGTCTTGGAAATGCCTCATTAAGGCCCCCGCCAGCTGTTACAGCAGAACGGTGGGGCGGATTTCATGTTGAATTCTGGTTGATTCAATAAATCCTTGACCGAACATCTTGACAGGCAAGCATTCATTCTGCAAAACACACTGCAACTAAAGACATATACAAATATAAAATCAAGCAATTTGTGATGGAGGCATACCAGGCAATACCATTGTCCTAGAATTCCCGACTTTGGGTATAAAGCAACACCCTATGAGGAGGAATTTTCCGCTCCTTTTCCCCATATTTTATGTGAATTTTTCACTCCTGCCGACATTGTTTAATCGCGCGTGCCAAACCGCTATTTCCCTCTCTGAGGTTTTTAGATGTCATCCAAAAACGAGCTCACTTGAAACCACCAAGCATAAACGAGGCTCCACAGGACCTGGACACCTATGGCTACGTCCTGCCTCGCCTACATCTGAATCATGTCTATGTATGCACAGAGCAAGGGCGCCAGGTACCTCCAAGCCCAAGAACCCCAGCGAGTCCAGCCGCTTGTACGCATCAAGTTTGGTTTGTTTACAAAATCCAATACGATCGGCAGCAGTATGCCAAATGCAAGGCTTTCACGCATCCCCTATTGTTTTGTCTCACCGCCACACCACGAAAGCAGAGCTTGGTGCAAACACCAGCAAGGCCTGGTAGAGAATTTTACACCAAGTATTTCTTTCTTCCCGAGGAAACTTGACCACTAATTTGCATCACTCACGAAATGCAGCAGTGAAAATTCAATAGATGTCTTCTAAATGAATTTCACAAGATGAATATCATCATTTGAACACTCATGTCAACAGGTTGTAAGCCAAATCAATTGATTGTACAATTTTGTCAGAAAAGTATCAGTCTTATATTTATTTAACTATTTCTATTTTTCTTAGTATCATACAAGTGTGATACCACTTGCACACTTGATATCATGCACGCCTTTTACTTCTTTCGCATTTCAATCTCGTAGGTTGGTGGGCATGACTGCTATTTATAAGTGGGGGGTGGGTGGGATGACTCTGTCTGCCGGCAGACCATGCAAAAGGTACTGAATTTTTGTTTTAGGGGAGCAGGAAGAAGCCTGTGGACCAAGTAATTGCTTACCTTACCTGCTTTCAACACATGATTGGTAACCAGCTAGCCATTTCCTGTTTTAGTCAATCAAGTTTTGTCATAAGACAACTTATGATGGCACACGGCATGCAATGGGCTTATTTTGTTCCATATTCTTAATTATTTGCCCCAAATTTCTTGAAGTGGTCCCTCATGGCTGCTATAACCAGGCTTTTTTGTAGTTGTCATGGTTTGCTGACTGGCAAATGACTGTACTGTATACATGCAGCATATTCTTAACACAAGGATACTCTAAGCTGCATAGCAATCATAATATGCGTTGAACATTAGTATGTAACAAATAGCCAGACCATCTCATTCAAAATGTGAAGCCAACATCTCAAACGTTGTCATTAAATATGAATAAACAAGCCTAGATAGATGCCTTTATTGCAGCTGCAAAGGCAAGCAGCAATACTGACATGGTCATCCAAAAGCTATGTTACTTTTGGGGAAGAGAGATTGTTTTGTGCAGCATACCCATTTTTATCCTTGCATGGCAATCCAAATTTGATGTTCGAATTGATTCAAAGTTCTTGGATTTGTGTGTTGTCAACTTTGTCTGATGTCACCAAGCATGCACAAATGAACTGAATAAAAATGCAAGTTGAAACCAGCCAAAAATTGGCTTCATCATGTTTTTATCACAAGTGCTGCTGACCACAGATAGGTGAGCTGAGATGATGTTCAACATATGGGCTTCAATAAGTTAGGTTAAGTTGGTTAAGTGCATGGCAAGTGACAATAGGAATTGTGCAAGAATCAGTAACACACAATTGCTGCGGTGATACAAACAGGTGAGACAGGATGACATGAAATAAGGCCTCTTTAGGTTAGGCATAGTTAGGCTACTTTCATGGAAATAAGCATTGGTATTTTGCAAGAAACAGTAACAAAATGTTTGTTTTCCCTGACTCCATCTTAACAGAAGCCAGAGGTATGTCTATTGCGTTTCACTTGGCGATGGGGTGATGTGTTTGAGTCCAAGGTTTTTTTGTTTGAGTGTTTTATGCTCGTTGAACTTTGTTATTTTGTTATTGAATTCCTTTGCTCTGTTTCGTGTTAAAAGTGCTGTGGAAGGGAACAGCAAAGTGCAGCATCAAATTATTGGTGTTGATAATTTTTTATGCTCATTGCGCTGTCCTGAAATTACTATGCTTTAATGTATTCTGTTTCACTATAATGGCCTAAGATGTTAAAAACAAAATAATTTTGTCAGGTTTCTGATATTACGTCCATGCCAACTTGAAATAGATGTCTTTGCTGAAGCATTAGTCACGAGCTTATAAGTTCCATCTTTTGTGAATTGATTTTTTTCACTCCCGCACGGTCTTTTTGTGCTAGAATTTTTCACTCCCACACTAGTTCAAAAGCGATTCTAGCTCCCTGGGTGATACAGTGTACTACCACCTATTGTCATCACACTGTCGTGGCATTAACTGCGTACACTATTGATACTTTACAAATTATCGCACATTATACTTGAACAGATTGTGCAAGACGACAACTAAATATATACCCAAATCCACTTATATTCACATCGTGATTTGTCGTTACAAATGCATTCTACCAGGGCACAAAATATGTCAGTACTATATTCGATAATTAGGCACCGTATTGACCCCGCCGTAATTTTGAGCTAATGCATGTCACAAGAAAATAACATCATGCCGCTCACACGAACAAAGTGGCTTTTAAACCTAACAGCATACATCTATGCACAAAGTGGGCAATGGCTGCAATCAGGCCATACCAGTGTTATCACTGTGGTACCACTTGGTACATAACAGCCTACTTTGGATGCGTAGAACGAATTTCTCAAGGTTTTGATAGCAGCATGTCTGTCATTTCAGGGAAGGAATTGACCACAAATGCTCTTCTATCACTCTCCTCTATCTTCAGCCGCGTTCAGTGAAACTTACTGTAGGGCTTCCAATGCTGAGATTGGTGAGCGTTTAGCTTAATCTACGTTTTTGGCACGCGATCTATGGCCTGGTAAACCATACTTTCATGTACCACTCAGATATATTTACCAGATCTTCTTCGCAACTGCGCTTTCAGTGCGGTAAGTGTGATCATGTTTGAAAAACGTGAATCTGAAACCGGAACGAGTAGTTTTCAACTTAATGCACGTTAAGCCCAGGTAGTAGTCATCGACCGCGGGCTTAGGTAGTGCCAAACGAAAGCCGATCCCATTAGTTTAAGATCCCGAAGTCGAAACCGAAGCAAGATCTGGTGCACAACCTTGTTTCATCGTTTTGCGAAACCAAAACCTGTGTCAGGCCTGCTAAAGCTGAATGGGATCGTATAATATCAGCAGGGTTTTGCGGATTGCTTGAGACGAGGTATTTACATCACAGATAGAGCATGCTCCTGACTAGCGTCCTCGACATTTGCCAGTACGTATGCAACGTTTCGCATGATTTAGGTCTACGGCCGTTTTCACGTCTCAGCTAGTCCCGCGTAATGGTCCCGCTGGAGCAGTACATTCTCATGACTCACTGTTCCATTTTCATCGACCGACAAATTGAATTGGGAGAGCTGATGTTTCCATATTAGGTTTATGCGAGGTTAGGATGGGGCTATGACCAGAGTTCAGCTTAAGTTTGCAAGATGTAGTTGTTAAGAGCAATGTCATTAAGTTCCAATGAGAGGGAGGGGGCGTAATGGCCGAGTGGTTAGTTCGTCGGACTTCCACATGGGGTCCGGGCTGGAATCCTGGATGCACCATGGCGCTTTAATGCTGATGTGGCCAGTGCGGTCGCTAACGCTCCATACGGGGGATGTGGCCACGTGCGCCGCGTTCCCTTAAAAAACACAAAAAAGTTTTCCTCTTAAAAGATGGCAGGAAACGGTGACACGCATCCGTCTTTATAAGCTATTTTGTAGTTGTTTTGACGCATTTTGATGAGATTAGTTATTTAAACCTTGTTTAGAGCTTGGTTTTATCTATGGGATTTTCGCGGAAGTCCTTAAATGTAATATTGTCATCTGAGTTTTGCTGGCCCAGTTTCCATGCCAGTGACGAATGTTAAGAATATGTGAGAAGATAAGCAGTCAAGGCTGTTTACCAGCATTGGAGACATTTGTCTTACGGAAGATCTGATCGTGATGGCAAGCGCGCGACCAAAATCGTCTTCTTGAGGGAGAGGGATGGCAGGCGTGAAATGTTCTCCGAAATTCTGCGAATGTCGACCAACCTCCAGCAAATTTACCAGTAACTTCTCAGCGCAGGCAACAAGGAGGGGGGGGGGGGGGGCATTGCCCCTCTGACTCTTCCCTTGGCTATGTATTACACGGTGGTGAATGTCACATATTTTGCGGGGTTCAGCCAGCCAGGAGATCACATCACATATTCCCCCCAAGCCATGTAGCAATGTAGCAATGTGGGAATAGCAAGAAGCAGCCATTGTGAAAATTGTGGTTATGTGAATGTCTTTTTTGGCACGCAAAAACATCATGTTTAAGGCGTAATTGTGATCTGTAAACCCGAATAGGGCCTGCTACCGAATATCCAAATATGTGAACCCGAGTAGGTCATCCTGGTACCTTTGCCATTTCTATCTCGAAGTAGAGAATGGTCCCAATGCAAACCATGGACAAAGAGGATGTTGATATTGTTGGATGTCTGCTGCTGCCTTATGTAGACATGGATTGTAGCACTCCTCGTTGATACTTATTGATACCAGGCCCAGCGCTTATTCATCAGTTGCAGCATCCAACGTTCCCGTTAATAATTGACGTGAATATTCCCTGCGCAGTCAGAGAAAAGGTTAAGGAAAAACGTTAGAGTTAGGGAAGACAAGCAAACAAATGCAAT
Source organism: Pollicipes pollicipes (assembly GCF_011947565.3). Taxonomy (NCBI): domain Eukaryota; kingdom Metazoa; phylum Arthropoda; class Thecostraca; order Pollicipedomorpha; family Pollicipedidae; genus Pollicipes; species Pollicipes pollicipes. Next base: position 25,593,247 of record NW_023596461.1, read on the forward strand.
CATTTTGAATGTCCTGTTTTTGGGCGAATATAAACGCGAACTGCTCTCAAATGCTATCAAATTTGGTTTTAGAAAATGTATTGTTGTCATGGGATAAAACCTGGGTGTACATCTAGTTTAAGTCACCTTTGCACGGACACGACCGAGCAGCAGACATGGCTGTTAGGGAAATGGGAATGGTCCAGTCAGGTTTCAACTAAGGAGACGTCGTTGGGGCAGCGAGGCTGTCACGGCGTACAGTAAATACATGGTGGGGAAGATTTCCGCCGGGAAATTTTCTCAACATTGAGCAGCGCTCAGACCAGTCCTCATAAGCCAGCATGGCCGTGAAATTGTGTGTGACAAACCAGGGAAGGAGAGAGACCAGAGCGCAGAAAAGTAATGAGTCAATTAAAACGCAAGGACTGCGACGCATCCAACGTTAACTGATTGAACAACTAAAACGCACACTGCGATGCTGTTTATCGTTTCATGAAACGTTTACCAGAACCCACAACATGCAAAATGTACAAACAGACGAAATCGAGCAAAAACCAGCAAAAAGTTATGGTGAAACCGTGCAAAATATAACAATTGGGTATGAACAACTTCAAAGTAATCGTTTGGAGGGGCGAGGTTATTTTCGAGCCCACACAACCTCCAAACCCGAGAGCGCCCGCACATGGGTGACAACACAAGCAAATGAAGCAGCGTCCCAAAACGATGTAGTCTGGAGGTAACGAGTGCTCCGAGCCTTGTGTAGCAGAAAATGGTGTCTAAAAATAGACTGCCAACACAAATTACCATGCGAAGGCGTTTCTCGGAAGCTCTCGAAATGAGCCCATGAAACGAGCGACGAACATGGACCCCGCTAATCAGGGGGGGGGGGGGGGGGGTTGACGCGCGTGTCGGCCACCAGCATGATGCAAGACGCAACTGCAACTCGCACGGCGCAGAGCCTAAGGGTGGTGTTAAGCAGAGGCTCGGGCACGGATTTTTAGTTGGAGGCGGAGTTCTCAAGGGGCCACCTGAACAAGATGGAGTCTCCATGTAGGGGGTGGGGTGGGGGTGGGTGGATGGGAACTGTTGAGCAGTGTTGTATTTAAGAGGGTATACCGGCAGCATGTGACCGCCATATCAAATTGTTACAATCATCATAATCTATGTGATGAATTCCACGTTTAATATTCTAGACGGGTTCTTTTGATTATTGCATGGAGCTCCTCAATCCAGCAATGGTGTTTACTATCCTAAAACAGGGCATCCTGTTACAAAAATTAGCCCTGTCACTCAAAGCGGAATCCTTACGATTCACAAACACTGCTTCCGAATCCAGGAAAGGGTTTCATTATCTTACAGCGTGACATCCTGACCCGAAACAGAGAGAGGCCTAATGTTGCATAAATAGTGTCCTGTTGTTCCAGGGTAGGAACCTTTTGATATATTTAGGGTGCCTCCTTATTCAAAACCGGTGCCTCTCAATACATGATGGGGACAACCCGAGCCAGCAAAGGGCATCCCTAACTCTCGCCCCGATGGGGAGGGGGGCTAATATGTCACTCCCCTAAGGTCTTCAGAGGATATTCTTCCGGCATACCGTGCAATCGCGCTCAAGATTTCGGTAATTTCCCGGGAATTAACTGCGCGTATTGTAACACCGAACACGTGTTTTTGGCATTTCTGATCTCTGAGAGGCGACTGGCTATTTTGGGAAGATTGTAAGGCAATCTACAGGTGGTGCGGGCGGCAGTCGACAAATCCGCCGATCCCGGAGAAGAACGGCGCTGCCTTCTTAACGGGGCTCTGTAGCATAATTAGACGCTCGAAACATTGAAAAGCACATGCCACTGTGCTTATTGTTAAACAAAGAATATGTATTTATGAGTTAAGGGTGGCCAAAGGCATGGCTTCGCAAACGTGGGCATGTAAAGATGAGGTAGTTTCATGTTCAGCAGCAGTTAACGTCTTAGCTGGACTATTGGGGATACAGTGGCGGTGCTTCCGTTAAGGCACTTGAGGCACTGCCTAGCCGAATTTCGGCCTCCACGTCGGCATCTCTTAAAAACAGATGCATAAACTTGGATGGCGATACGCCTTCAATAGCCTAAACAGTGGTCACTGAGCCAGGCCTGGCCGAGGCTAAGCTAGGGTTGTCCAAATGTCTTAGCTAATACCAGAATTCCACCAAGAGCTTGGCCAGTGTTTGACATGCAGTGATTTATGCCATTCTAGCATGCATTACGTTCTACTTTCAACCTAGTTGTTTGGCATCACCCCCCCCCCCCCCCCACACACACACACACACTTGAGCCTGATGCATGTCAATGTTTGTGGCATCGATGCGAGAGCACAGGGTACCTCATTCGCATCACCTTGCGTAATTTATGAGTCTGAACGTCAATTCAGATCTTAAACCTATCTCTCACTCACCCTTTTTCATAACCCCAAATGATAGGGCGGGGCCGATGCGACTCTCTCTGCCGTTTCTAAGCGACCCTCCCCCAGTCGTTTCCAAATTAAAAACGATAGAGCCTTGCGGGAAACAACAGCGGATTTGTCTCGATGAAATCCCGCGATTGTTAAAAAGCGTGATGCTGTTGGATGAAAAATGTCCCCGCCCATATGCAGGCGTGCCGTTTTCCCACAATAATTGGGAGCTTGAGTTGTGGAAATCACCAAAAGAGGGCAGGTACAAAGACTCCTCGGATTCCGACCACGTATGCTCTGGATACTCACCCCATATATATATATATATATATATATATATATATAATCTTATATGCGTATATATCACCTATGGAAGTCTGACAGTTTGCATGAGCTTATAGGCGCGTGTTGTCTAAAGCGGAAAACTTGCAGTGGCAATTATTTCTTGCTCAATGAAATGCAAAATTTCATGCTCTTTACCATTACGTGTTCATGGAAACTGTCATGTTTTTATCTATACACGTTTTTACAAGAAAAGAGTGTCCACAACATGTGGTCATTGCAAACCATTTACGTGCACGTGCTCATAACACAGCAATTTTATCGACAATACATATGCACTTGTGTATGTGACCCTAATACCGCGCACTTGGTCCATAGCATAGGAATGGTTCAAAGAAGTGCAGCCAGATTTGTTTAAGACGAGTATCATAGGCAAGAACCTGAGAATTATATACTTTTTAGCTGCACTGGAGGCCGTGGGATGTTGGATGAAAGCGGGCCAGGCTTAGCAAGCTACTGAATTTCGTAACGGACACGGCAGTTTAAAGTTTAAAATAATATCACTTAACGAAACCATGTTGGTTATTGGGATCACCCAAGCAAAATGAGATCAGTCAAGTCTCGTCTTCCTTGTCATCGTATCTCACTTTGTCCTCAAACGATCCGATGTTTGAACCGTGCGAATCCAGTTACAATGTTCGAGCATACTCCCGTAGCGCAGTTTAAGATTTGCCGATTTCAAGGAAAAATTGTGGAAGCGTTAATAAGGTCATATTTATTTTGCATAGGTGCAAATGTCCTGCCACCGTATGCTAGGTGTGCGGGATGTGTGGTCTCTGGCTACCGTTGTATGCCTAAAGTTGTTAATGCTGTGTTGCTATTTTTGCGCATCATTCCAAAACGTAACGTCGATATACTGTTGACAATCTAGGTCTTTGTGCAGTGTGTAATTTGCTGTGTTTACATCCACCACCAGTCCCTATATTTATGCTTGTGGTGTAACAAACGTATCCTTCATGCTGAACACTGCGCCAAATAGCGCTCGCAGTGCTGTGCTCCACACTTGTGTCAGGCCCTCCTTTTCGGCTGGCTGCGCCCGGCACTGCTAACTCCAGGTCATGTGATGGCCTGAGGTACCAAGGTTAGCGATGAAGGGTGAGGCTAGTTGGAAAACACAAGTTTGGTCAGATGTATCTGGCGTGTGGCTGGGCCCGCTCGTGGACGGCCGCGACATGGTGGCAGCAGGGAGATTGTCATTCTGCTGGTGACTGAACAATGGCAGCGGTCTCAAGATGTTGGAAGATGTCCCAGAACACACGCCAGTGGTGGGAGTATCTATAGCAGACTTCCCGATGCTTGACAGTTCAACGCCCCTAGACGCGTTTATCCAACAATGTCGGCGCTTAGCTTATCTGGGCAGCATCCCTGTCGACAAGTTTGGTGGCATCATGGTGACCAGATGCGACGGACGTCGTAGACAACGCTGGCTAGCTGGACTAAGTGGCATCACTACTCACTGAAGCCCTTAGCTCTGTAAGGCCCAAGACGGCAGCCGTACAGGTGCCGCCGTCCAAAAATGGACAATGTCCACGTTGAAATGTTCTCTTACCATCAAGAGACTGGTAAATGTCTGCCCGCAATTGTCGGCGCTGCGAGAGGTGTAAAGAAGACCAGCGCGCCGGATAACAAGCAATGTTTTATCGTCATGTGTCGTCGGTCTCTCACTGGACGAAAAATGTCTGCCCTCACGCCCAGACATTGGCAACGTGCGATGCAGTAGTTTGTGGGCTGACGCGAGAAGGGCGCTTCGTCCAGTCCTGGGGAGCTAAACCTTCCCACAGCCAATATCATCAGCAGACGGTTCAGTGGGCGGAGTTTATCGTGCTAACCATGGCCCCCTGCGACAGTGTCCGGCATCTGCATCCCACTTCCGCAGTATGCGAGACCAGGACAAAGCGGCCGTGGTCATGCCCTGCTGGTATATATTTGATGTATTGGTGTCCTATAACTCGTATCAACTAACTCGTATCAAGACGGACCTGGATCGTTCTGTCCGGATCGTTCAGTAGGGGTGCAGCCGCTCATCGCGCCACCTGATCGCCGAGGCGACCGAGCGCTGACCGGGTATGTCAGAGGCGTGGCGGATCGCCGGCGCCATCGCCGGACCGCACTGCGGACCACGCCCACTGACCTGAGTCGCGCGCCGCCAGACAGCGGCAAGGTTGCCACGCTGGCCGACCCGAGCCGCGCGCCGCCGGACAGCGGCAAGGTCGCCACGCTGGCCGACTTGAGCCGCGCGCCGCCGGACAGCGGCAAGGTCGCCACGCTGGCCGACCTGAGCCGTGCATGGCTGGACGCCGGCGAGCTCGGTGTCCGGGCCGGCGCGGCGGCTCTCCCGCGGCGGGCGGTCATGGTGCCTTGACGTCGCGAGGGAGGCAGCTGATGATATGCCATCGGATGATGAGGAGGCGTCACCAGAGCGCGGACACGTGGGCGGACCCTCCAATGCTGGTCTTGCCGCAGCTTCGGCCACCCCAGCAGGCATTGCCGGAACGGATTGGCGAACGGGCTGGCGGTCGAGTGGTGAACTTCACGCCGGCTCAAGTAGCTTTAGGCTGGCTCATTGTGAGTGACCCCTTAATGAACTCTGACAGCCAAGTATCTTTGATAGACAGCTGTGTTTTCGGTGCTATCGCTTCAAGTTCGCCTTTGACGACGCCTGTCCGCCTAGTTTCTGCCTCTGGGCACAGACTGATGAGCCTCTGGGTACTTGTAAGCTGCGAGTGTAGACTACGTGGGCCGATGCAAGGGCTTGCAAAACGGAGTTTGTAGTGGTGGGCAATATAATGCACGATGCAGTCTTGGGATAGAGCTGTTTGTCGTCAAACAAAGTCTTGCTGAACTTCTCGCCCGACGATGAAATTAAGCAAAAACTTAGAAGAAAGAAGCCTGTCCCAGTGCCGCCACATAGTGTTGTTTGCGTAGCTGATACGGTTGACCAGCGGCCATGATGTGACTCGGCATATTTGTCGATCGGACAACGCTCAATCAATGTGGCGACACGTAATTCCCTGATGACGCCATTCTCCGAACCGCAAATTCCTTTGTGTTCTGACAGCCATTCTGACCGCACCATCACCCTGCACAGGCCCAGCGCTATCGGACATGCTGAACCGATCACGAAAGTTCAGTCCTGCGAGCCACAGCTTGCGTCGGGCGGCGCCAGCGGCACGGCAGCACAGGTGAACGCGGTGCATCCAGACGATGGGCGGCACGTAGAAAAGACAACTGATGGGATTCTAGGTCATTTTGTGGTGTGCGATTCCGTCAGTTATCGCCAGCGTGACAAGTGGGCTGTCCTGCTGAATACGTTCTCTGAAGATTTTCGAGGGCTCTTCAGGTATTGGCCTGTGTCGTAGGGAGGACATTTTCCTTGAATTAACCCCGTGGCACGCCGTTTATTCACTAAACCCTGTCCAGTTCCATGGGCGCGTCCAGTTGAAGACACCATTGGATGAGTTGCAGGGCTATGGGGCTATCGAGTGGCGGGAGCCGTCAGACTGAAACTCTCCCATTATTATTGTTGTGAACGGATGCGATCACATGAGAGTTACCCTTGATATTCGTGCTCACAACAAGTTATTGGCTCCAAAAACGTGTGTACTTCCAAACACAGACAGTGTTATTTCGTCGCTGGGTGGCGGTAAGATCACATCTACTTTGGGCGTAAAGCATGCATTTGGGGATTTGCGCTTGTCTAGAGGGTTCCTGTAAAGCCTTTCATGCCTTCGGGACAACGTGTCATCCGCGTAGGGTGCCAATGAGGTGCCCACAGTCATCACATTACCTACAGGTAGCCGTGAGAAGGAGTTTGGGAGATCTGCCGAGAGTGCGAATGCATCCCCTTGCATTCTATGCGCCAATTCCAACGTGCACGAGCGTTTTCAGCGCTCGCTACCGCTCCTGAAAAGCTACGTGCCGACGGATTCAAGGTGGCACCAGGCAAGTTACACCTGTTTCAGATAATTGACATACTTTGGCTACCACAGCACACATGATGCTGTCACCATGAACTGCAAAGGATCAATAATATGGCGGAAAGCCTATTGCTTCCCTATTATTGCTATTGCTCCCCCCCCCCCCCCCCCACCCTCATCAGTCAGAGGCCAAACCATTTTTTGCATTTTTCCTGGTTCAGAAAGCGCTTTCATTCGCTCAGTACTGTATTGAAGCCATTAGCTGTGCTGCGCATTGTGCAACTTTGAGAAATTATGCCGCAATGACGAGATGGAGTACAGATTTACCAGCCTGAGAGCAGAGATGGCGAGAAATTGAATGCTCAGCGACCCATGCAGAGGCTTTCACTTTATTCTGTACGATGACAGCAGCACCATGGGTGCGGGCCAAATTATGTCATGAACGGGATAAGATGGCGCGTGTTATTACTTTCAACGGAAATAGGTAAAGTCGGGCACAGAGGAAATGGACAAGTTATGGGCTTGATGCTTTAAGCTCCATTCAGGGATTGAAAAAGTGTTTTTCTGAAATATCTGGCAGATGTAGACTTCAAGTGGGTTTGCGATTGTCGAAGTGCCCTTCAAGTTCTGCCTTCCATGTCGAAGTGCCCCTCCCTTCAAGTACCTTCCAGAAAAGGACGAGATTAACCTGAGATTGGTGAGATGAAGAACATTTGTTAGTCAGTCCAGATATAGCGCAGAACACGGCCGGCTAACCACATGTAGGACGTCGACATGCTACCTCCTTTCCATGACGGCGATGCGAGTCAGGGAAGTACTACGACAGGAACTCTAACCTGGACAGATCCTCCTGGCCTGCTCGCTCGGGACGAGCAATCTGATAGTGAGCCATATGTGCTACGGTCCGAGCAGACGCACCGGCGGCAACGAGCATCCCTGGCGGTCGGCTGCGACCCGGTGGGCGCCCAGAACGGGTGCATGCGGCACCCTAAAACGCCTGGAGGTCGGACGCAGAAGCTCCGCCTGACTCGGACGCAGAAGCTCCGCCTGACCCGGACGCAGAAGCTCTGCCTGACTGGGACGCAAAAGCTCCGCCTGACCCGGACGCAGAAGCTCTGCCTGACTGGGACGCAAAAGCTCCGCCTGACCCGGACGCAGAAGCTCGCCTGACTGGGACGCAAAAGCTCCGCCTGACTCGGACGAAGAAGCTCCGCCTGACTCGAACGAAGAAGCTCCGCCTGACTGGGACGCAGAAGCTCTGCCTGACTCGGACGCAGAAGCTCCGCCTGACCCGGACGCAGAAGCTCTGCCTGACTGGGACGCAAAAGCTCCGCCTGACCCGGACGCAGAAGCTCGCCTGACTGGGACGCAAAAGCTCCGCCTGACTCGGACGAAGAAGCTCCGCCTGACTCGAACGAAGAAGCTCCGCCTGACTGGGACGCAGAAGCTCCGCCTGACTCGGACGCAGAAGCTCCGCCTGACTCGAACGAAGAAGCTCCGCCTGACTGGGACGCAGAAGCTCCGCCTGACTCGGACGCAGAAGCTTTGCCTGAGCCGAAGTCAGGGGTGGCGTGCGGTACACGGCTCACTCAGGCTATGGATGTGCACTGCAGCCGCAGCTCTGAAGAGGCTGATTGATGGCATACTACGGTTGCTGGTATTGAGTTCCCGCTCCCAAAGAAAATTGACCTGTGGGGTTAGCACCAAGGGGACTCGGGAGATTAACGTAAAGACCGCTGACCACTTCTTGCAGCTACCTCTCAAACCAGAAACCTTGCGGTGGTACGAACAGCGCGATAAAAATTGCCGAGCCAAAGCCCATGGTTTCAATTGCAGTACACGGTTATGTTTCGTTCCACCCTACCTGAAGCGCGAGCTCGTCGGCAGTTTTAAACCAAAAGATGGGATAGCCTTCCGGACTCCTACACGCTTTGAACCGTTCTACGCTCAACACGGCACATTGCAGCACGCCAGTGGCGACTAATGGAAATGCACGAGCAGTTAAGCAATCAAGCCTACTACCCGGATAGTGAAACGGATTGCGAGACCTACGCACACTGTGCAGCCAAAGAAAAGGCAAAAAGAAAGCATCCGGGCGCGCAATCCTCCTCTCCTAGGAGAGGAAAAAACTGGCCCTATGAGGCGCTTCTGATCTGCATTTTGAGTACGCCGAGAGGTTTTGTGTTCGGTAGAATCCTAGTTTTGACATTTGTTGAGGCATTCTCAGGATTTCTAATGCGCTATCCACTCGATCCTATCAGTGCAGACGACGTTGCTGAAACGCTTTCGCGCCACTTTTTGACGTTTGACCCCCAGAGACAGCCGAAATTATGCCGGACCTAACTTCATGAAAGATCCTCGACTTGGAGACTTTTGCGAATATTTTGGAGTACAGACAAGCGCCATCGCAGAATATCATCACGACGCCGCCAGCAAGATTAAAAAAGCAAGCGAAAGGTTTATTTGAAACCGCACGGAATATACGAAATAAACGATCAATGAAAAGTTTACTTGAAACCGTAGCACATCCCAAGATACATTACATGATATCCAATAAAACGAAGGGATGAAATAATACAGGTAACTTCACTTCCTGTTTCGCCGATCTGAGTCGTCCACACGCAATAATTTTGAGACAACACTACTTCACTGCCATCCATGCAGCCAACTTCAAACTACGGAACTACTGGTCAGATTTTCTTCAAACCAGCACCATTCGAAAGCCAGTGTGCGGCTTCATTACTCGTTCTGAAATTAGTGACTACAGGTCACCATATTCACCTTCAAAAACCGCATAAACCAATTTAGGGCATTGCAACCACTCCAAGCTCGGAAATCGTTCAAATGATGGTTCAATGACTGGAGCTCTCACCAGAAAATAGAGCACATACGATTTCATCAGCGGTACTGAAATTGGTGATCTCAGATACTCATCTTCCTCGTCTTCCTGAATCAGAGTCAAAATGCGTCGCGTATGCGTAAGTAGTGTATGCACCACATACGTTGACAACATATGCGCGCGTGCAGGTACAGAAAACACAAGAAAATACACACAGTCAAACTCCGACTCCCAACGTTTCCACGATGTGATCTTTATGCACGCCTGTTAGTACTGGAAGCACATCTGCGCCAACTCGTATAAAATCACGTTTGCCTATGAGATCGGGAAACCGCGACGCAACACATGCCTTCGTAACGTGATAAAGCATGCTAGTTATGTTTTTAACAGTTGCTTCTTTTACCACCACGTCTCCAGCAGCTTTTGGAAACTCCCATCGCTCCTTATGAGACAGAACGATGTCGTGAGGCTCACGTAACGCTTTTCAATCAATTTTTTCATTGCAAGGTTTACGTTTCTTTGTTTTGGGAGAGCTTGCAACTATGAATAATGGTTTGTATTATGGTTAACTGGAATCTTGTATCTGAGGGGTCGCTGATATGGCTTCCTCCCTAAAAAAGGTGGGGCTGTCAGTGACTCACTAATTTTGGTGCATAACGGCCTCGGTGCTTGGTTGAAGAACTGATCGCATCTGATTTTGCGTTGATATAAGCTGATTACGTCACCGGTCGCTGTAAGCAGATGTTCATAGGATTTATGGGCTGTGTACGATCCTTGGCGGTCATAAGCTCTGCCCGCTTCGGCCTCCTGGTACATAAGCAAATCACGTAACGTCTCAACGATGTGACGGATGCCGAGACGCTGCCTACTGGATGCCGCGGAAATGACATTATTCACGCTCTCAGGGCGGTTGGTAGTACATTTATTACCCACAATCCCACCTAAAGCTGTCAAGCTTGTACATTTTGAACTAATTCGAAAACTTTACTCCCTTTAAACCCATGACGTTTATCCAGTTGGCCATGCATGTCTCGAGGTGTTGAGAGTGTAAATCGACACCGGTCATATGAGCCAAACCAGCAGTTTGATCAAAAAGATCTGTTAAAACGACATTCTGTTCAGATACCCCGATGAGTATATCACTAAGCTCACGTTCAATATTACGCCTGAAATGAATGTGGCAGAGGTATGGTTCAGCGCGGGGAAAAGATGCTTTAAATGCACTGTGGAGAGCCTCGTCATCGTCGCTACCATATGAAGCCAATGGCTATTTTATGATTTACCAACTGGCGCAGTTTGCAAGCAAATGCCGAATACGTGCCCCTATCTTTATTCACATGGACCGTGACTGGACCCAGCGATATTGGATGCTTCTCCGTAGCATTTGAGGTCACGCTGCTGTTTTCGTAAGTTGACACGGTGACGTAAAAGTCACCTGAGCTGAACGTCGTGTCTACACAGAACCTACCATCGTCAACTTTCTGCCGTTTGGTGTAAAGAAGTATGATAGGCTTATCTGTGAAAGATAGTTCGCGTAGAAACGCGTTCCATGGAACCTGCTTTGCCTTCAGCAATACATCGTTGCAAAATTTCTGGATAATGATCCTCATAAGAAAAGCCGAAGTTGACAGAGGAGCAGACTTGGTTTACCTTCCGTCGTTTAACCTAGCACCCTAGGTTTTCCACCTGTTTCAGATCCCGAGGCTTTAAAGGCTCGCTTTTATCGACCACTACTTCACGGCAAAGTTCTGTTGCAGTCAGGGTGTTCTGTGTGCTCCTCCAACGTTCTAAGAGCAAAACGTGATGCATTTAAATATGGATTTGTCAGTTTCGTTGCGTTTCCGTGCGAGCTCGGGAACAAGTCTTGCTGAGGACTACCTGTGTACTGTATATATATATATATATATATATATATATATATATATATATATATATATATATATATATATATATCATGGTTTTCCTTTTTATCGGCGTTCTTTGTAAGAACAATCATTTTTCGGAAACATGGATCTGCATTTAAAACAAAAGCTTTCATGTTGTCTCTCTACGATCGTGTCTCGATGCACTGTAAATCCTCTTTTGAACCGCTTGTTGCCATGGCTTCTAATCTTTAAATTATTTTTGTTAGCATGTTGCAGTACCGTGTGTTGGCTATACTCACGCCATAGCACCAGACTGTCACTGACTACGTCCAACTCATTGCGGTCAGTCCATGGGACCTGCTAAGTGCCCGAGCTTCGGACGTTCTGTGGAACCCCGTCAACAATGCTGTGATTTCCGACAGCGGTTTCATTCGGAATGTGGAGACAAACCTGCGCCAAAATAGTCTGCGTGGCTTCAAAAACATGCTTACCTCGACGAGGGCCCTGGCTTTCTCTTTCAACATTCTCTTCGACGTCCTCACAAATAGTGGTCTTGTGTTGAGGCGATAGGCCAGACTCTGCGACAGGTGCCACCGTAGATGGCGCCGTGTGGCTTGAAGGGCCTGGGTCCTCACTGCGAACTGGGAGACATCGAGGTGATAGACCAAGCTCCGTGTTTATCATCTACATCGCGCTCGAAGGGCTTACATCATCATCAGTTTCTGGGAAGTCCAGCTGTTCAGGCGACGGTGCACGCTGTGTGGACCGTTTCCACTGATGTTGCGGCACTCGAATTGCCCGTGTTTCCACCATTTACTGGAAGATGTTTTGTGAGCACCGGGCCACAGTCTTCCCTGTCGGTTTCTATGGGGAGCGCAGGACACCAATGGGTCGAACTGTCATCACCGAGATCGAGCTCAGAGTGCTTCATGACGGTGACGAAGTGGTTGGACAGCCGAATCCGTGTCGGTTCTGACGTGGATAGCGAAGGCCACATAATGATGATGCCTCCCTTATGATGGCGCTTGCGCGGCAAAAACTTCCTGTTCAGAAGGCGAACGGTGGCGCCTCCCATGCCATTCACTGGTGGATACACCGACCGGATGCTCATGCCCAGAACTGAGGACAGAGCCATATGCCACAGCCACAGCCATAGCCATAGCCATAGCCATATGCCAAGGGGACGCCCACGCCGCGTCTCGTCTCTTCTTCAGTGCCATCCGATATAAGACTAAAGTCGTACAGGCACTTGTATTGCTCTTTAAAATTGTTAAGCCCAATTGCAGTTTTCACGCGCAGCTCAGTGGCTAACCCTTCATGACCGGCGGTGGCCACCGAGGCTGCACTAAACGGGCAGTTGCCGTCACAGGTAACACTATACGCATGGCATTTTGACCATATCGAGCAATGACTGCGCCACAGAATCAACTGAACAGCTGCCTAGAAGATTATCTGATTTAGGGAGTGTGACCTCAGGGTATTTTTGCATTTTGCTTTCAACTAGCGCGCACGTTTTTTGGAACTTTTTTTTGCCGCGGTCGGCCGCCGTGTGAACCTCGGTCAGGGGTTATGCACCCGTGGCGGACGGCGGAGGGTCATGTCGCTGGAAGAGTGTCGTGGCTGGAGCTGCATCGTCAATACAACGTGAAGCAACGTAAGCTTAGCACACGCGTTTGGCAGCGCTACCAGTGACGTCACACGTCTTCACGGGAATGTTTCAAATCTGTAGCATTGAAGCATGCATGAAATATGATGGATAAGATCACTTGTAGCAATGGTAACACGTCTTAGTGAAAAAGGCTGTTCTAGAAAACACAATTTCTGGGGATAATAAATATTCTCCTCAATATGTCATTGTTTCCTTACGTCATCGCGCCCTGCACAACATTGATTGAGGGCCAGTTGACGGCTGTTATATCACAAAATCTTGCATCGCGAATGCCAGATATAAACTACTCGACAGCTGTGTCTTTCTTGGCCTTGATCGCCGCATAGCTAATGAATGGCGTCATCATGGTGTTATGGATGCATGGGTGACCTTGAAATAGTCGCCTTAAGATAGTCTGCACACCTTTACAGGGATTAAGCTCAGCAGCTAGAGGGGTTTAGAAGAGGATTAAATGATACTAGAGCGTTTTAGAAAAAGGGTAGAGCTGTGACCTGCACCGAATGCTCGTTAAGGTGGCTTTCAATGGTTCAAAACCCCATACCTCTGTGGGACGGTTCCTTTCATGGACAACGCCTATCCGGATGCCAAATTCTATCCGTTTTTTGAAAGTGAGTGTGTTCCGCAGTTGCGGAACCGCCAATGAGGTCATCGATATGATATTTGCTGGTAAAGTTTCGAAGAGACAAGCCCAGCAGCCTGCGAGTGTGGGCTTGGCTTCGGTGTCTCAAAATGGTCATGTTTTTTTAGGGTGCACGTTCGTTTAATTTCTATTCTTTCAGTCCCTCAATTTTCATACTGAGCACAGCAAAGATACACAATACGCATACCAATGGGAAAATAACAAAATATCGACATACGAATGTTCCATAGCTTGTCCAGCTTGGTCCGGTCTTCGGCGCGAGCAATGTTGTGGGCAAGTGTTGAAGAGGAAGGCGAAAATCTGAGATCACCAATTTCAGCACGGCTGATGAAATCGTATGTACTCTTTTTTCTGGTGAAGGTTACAAGCAGATCGGTTGAGCGGTTTCCGAGTTTGGACTTTGCTGCAATGCCCTAAAGTGGCCTATGCGGTTTTTGAAGGTGAAGATGGTGACCTGAGGTCACCAGTTTCGGTACAGCTGATGAGATCGCACGCGCTCTATCTTCTGGTAAAAGTTTCAAACAGATCAGTTGAGTGGTTTCCGTGTTTGGACTTGACTGCAATGCCCTAAAGTGGTTTATGCTGTTTGTGTAAGTGAGGATAGTGACTTGGAGTCACCAGTTTCAGAACGGCTAATAAAACCGCATACTAGCTTTCGATTCGTGCTGTTTTGAAGAAAACATGACCAGAAGTTCCGTAGTTTAAATCTGGCTGCATGGGTGGCGGTGAAGTAGGGTTGTCCCTAATTTTGTAATGCAGTAGATTTGATGACCTGGCCTAGGTTCCCCAGAGCACGCCAGGTGCCGAGCCCTGGAAAAGGGGCGAGCCGACCCGGCTACATATTAGACCATTTCTGGCCGAAAAGGCTCTAATCCAAACATCCAACCAACATATTAGATGGAGGGGAACATTCCGGTTCATTGATTGGACCATGTGGAAGAACTTGGGTGGGCCGACTCAGTTACGAGAAAGCCCGAAAAAATAAAGGCGTCGTTCAAAGAGTATCCAGGAAAGTCTCGGAAAGGATACCTCGGCTGGGGTCGTCTCCACGGAAAGACTCAAGGGAGTCTCCAAGGCGGAGGGACGGGGTGAGAGTGCCACTATGGAGCAGGACAGTGGCTGCTGCCAGGACAGTGGCTGCCGGAGGATTCCGTTGCCGGGCTTTGCAGCCATCGGTCCAGGCACGGTGCCTCGGATCACGCTCAATGTGAGCCCACAGGCTATCATCGCCACCCCCACCGTGCCATTGACGGCTGTGCGCCCCAAGGCCAGTCCCTGGACCGGCAACCGGGCTAGATGTGAATAAACGTGTAAGTACTGAGTGTGGGCTGCGGAAGTGGGGGGCGGACGATTTCAGTTTCTGTATTGAGTGTGATCGCGTTGAGTGTGACACTGTAAGTACAGGAGGTAGGTTGCGTATTGATTGTTTTGCGCTGAAGTGACCATGGGGCCACGGAAAGCGAAGTGTTTGGCGTTGGAGTGATCAATGATCGTAGGCCACAGATGGACCGGACACTTCCCAAGGCCGGTGGTGGCAAAAGCCGAACGTTAAGTTATTCCTGTGGTAATTCACGCAGAACTCGAACCTGAAAGGATATCTTGCCGTGACGTGCTCGTTACATGGCCCTCACGCGCGGCTGGCAACGGCCAGCAGAACACCTAATTATGCATCGCAATGGCTATCAAGCGATCAGGCAGAGCTGCCACCAGACGGGTAGACTTTTATTCGGTTCGCCAGACAGGCGGATCCCTTTGCCGATTCTCATTCGGCTGCCCCGTTAACGAGGGACGAGTCGTGCTGCAGCGGTAATGGCTGCGAAGAGCGACAAGCGCGGCACGCGCCCGAGCACTGCGGCTCGGCTATGGTCAGGATTGAGAACGGGTCAGTTGACCGCGGTCCTGCTCTTACGCAGATTAATACGTTACGGGTTACGCGACTTTAAGGCACGGCTGCATCCTGTCTTGGACTGGGAGACGGTCGACACGTTCGTTTGTCCCTCACTCGGTATCAGACGTGGCGGCATGAAGAGGTGAAGGTCATGGTTTGGCCAGGGACCAGCTCGGACGGCCCTGGGTGCAGGATTATGCACGACAGTAATTGGATCTATCCGTTGGTGTGCAACGCCCCGGAGAGATCAGGACGTAACCCGTTCTCTTCTGACGTGATGCACATCAGGCTGCATAAGCTCTTGATGGCGGGATGTTCGGTACGAATAGAGATGCCGCCATTGACACTTATAGGGGTGGCGACAAGGGACTAAGCCGTCGGACAGACCGGTCAGGCCGAGTCTCCAGAGTGCGCCAGCCGTCGACACCGTAAGGCCTATACGTAGATCATGCTGGACACTCGCTGTCTGCCTATGGGCTTCACCATGCCATCAGGTGCTCCGCCTACCTCCAGGCCTCTGAGAACGCGCCGTGGGGCGGTGCCTTGCACGCTCATCCCGGCGCGCGGGAGGCGAGGGCGCGGAAGCGCCGGAGGCGACGTCTCTGTGCTGGACGGGGCGCTGCCTAAGGCGTGGGCATAACAGTGGGAAGCTGGGAACGGTGGGCGTGACCGAAAGAGCGGTGGGTCGCCCCCACCATGGACGAGCTGCGAGGGAGCACCGTCCTTACAGAGAGGCGTCACCCAGGAGGTTAGGCGAGGGAACGGGCTGTCTCCCACCTTTGGTACACCGGAGCCGGCCCATGGCCGTGTCGGTGCCAGGTTGGTAGCAAACTGACCGTGCGTGTTTTAAATAGCGCTCAGCACCTGTTTGGTTTCAACATGGTTTCATTAAATGTTCAAAATGCACTTAATACAGTTTAATTGAGCTCAACGAGGACTTGCACAGACGTGGCAGCTATGCTGCCAATGCGCTGGAAAGGGAAGCAAAGGGGAGAGGGGGGGGAGGGGGGGTACCTGTGTGCGAACCAAAAATGAATGGGTTTACTTGGGCGCCAGCGGATGTGCATGCTTGGGGCGAATGTGGCAAGGCGCTGATTGCATGAAATTTGTGTGGATTAGTTAAGAACGAGGGGATTCCCAGGGTTGATAAACAGAGGATCCTTGCTAATGCAATTCGCTGGTTATGGGAACTGGCTGCCAATTTGGACGCACCATGGGTTTCGGGACTCGGATTTTTCTCCATTCTTCTGGTTCCGCTTTTGTCACGTTTGAATATTATCACTAGCCAGACAGTTGAGGTGGGATACCGTGCTTAAGGGCGCACAGCCATGGGCGTGGAGACAGCCGTTTATGGTGTCTGAGCGGACCTACCATACCGCCAGTACGCTGACCACCCGCTACATCCTAGCGCAGTGGATCATAGATGTGTATTAATGTCGGGTATACCGGAGACGTGACAAGCCGAGTTGTGCGCGTTACATCATTTGGCTCGTATGCCGATCAATAAGCTCCTCATTATAAATCTGCTCCTGCGAGGAGGCGTGACAGCGACAGCCGGCGACGCACAGCCAGGGCTGAAAAAGCCTCCCATTTACGGGGTACGATCGCTGACGAAAGGGACACTTTTGCGAGCTAACTGGTGACTAAATTGCAAAAATTGAAACATGTTGCAACAGACCAGACCATATTTCAAGGGATCTTGGACGAAATTCAAAGCTTAGTGTCGGTCTATGCTCGCTCACGCTAAGAGCCCAGTTGAAACATTGATGCTTCGCTACATGAGCAAACTGAACCACAACATGTTGCCAATCGTAGTAGCCTTAATGGGGATGGTTTTAGCAGGTTACAGACATATTCAACAAATTATATAATATCAGTACTGACGTCACAGGTCAGTGGTGACAGTGCCAGTCCAATATCCCTCAGACCAGTGCTTTTTATTTTTTATCGAAGACTCACTTCATGCACAAAACAACATAAAATACCAAATAACTAGGCATATTGCTAATCGTGAACTCCGTGGTTGGCCACAGCATCTTGCGACGAACGTGATCGGTGTGCTACGGGGCGTTTTGAGGCGTCGTGCCATTTCAGACAGATGGGGCTGAATGCTTGCCACGCGGTTATGAACTGGGTTACGTGTACAGGGCTGCCGTTGGTCGTGTTTGTTCTTTGAGAAGCCCATTGACTTAATAACGTAGCAAAACGTCAGTTTTTCAGGCACTGTCCGGCTCTTCTGAGGGTCTGCCATGGAGGGCGTCCCTGGCCAAAGCAATGGGCAACCTTGCCGGCCTAGGAGGCCTGTTGTCAGTCCTGCACTGGTAATAGCAATGATTATGCGAAGGCGGTGAATGTTGCCAGCGCCTCCAGCTGACTGCACGATGCCATCATAAAACCAAAAGTAATAATGTGTTTAGATGCTTGTAAAACCAGGTCCTCGGTAGATGTGAGACTACAGCAGGCGCGCAGCCATGGCCTTGACAAGGGAGAGGCACAGGGTTGACAAAGACCAGTGATAGTAACAGGGCCCCTCAAAAGAGAAATCGCCGTATATGGGCTATTTGTGAGAGTATGTTGTTTGTCATTTTCAATTTTTACCTTCTTCAACTAAATTAGAAGCCAGAAGCTACCAAGATCTCACTTCTGCCTGAATTTTATAGCCAGTCAAGTGAAGAAATCATTCCTTAAACGATCACATAAAAGTAAATCACCAGCCCTCTTCACTTAAAAATAGCTCTGTAGGCTCATTCTAAATCGATCAAACCCAATGTAGATCAAGATGGATGAACATTTTGTAATAACGTGGCCAAGCCATGTTTGTTAGGAAATGCTCAAGATTAAGCCAGAATTGCTTAGTGATACAAATTATGTATCGTAGTTTTGAGCATGCGCGCTCGCAAATTTTAGAAACAAAACCTCAATACCAAGCGTTGCAGTTTCCGTGAGCCACGCGGAGCTGGCCCTGGCCCTACCTAACATTAAGCTGTGGCCACTGGGTGGACAAAAATGGTGTTGTATTTGAAAGAGCTACCTTAAATGGTTTTAGAACTCCAAACCGTACATTTCGAGGGTAGCCCAACGTACATTTCACCTGTGCGATTTTAGATTGATGAATTGAACAACTTTGTCTTTACAGCATCACTTCGTGGTTCCGAAATCTGGTGGTAGAACTAGAGGAGTAAAGGAAGAATCTCTTCTTTTCGTGTTGATGTAGCAGTTAACCTGTGTAGAAGACAACCTCAGGCAAGATAAGCCCAGCCTACTAATAGAACGGAAGGAATTACGTTTTTAAGACATTAGGAAGCATTATTCCACGACGGTCACTCTCGCGCGCACAGCGCCCGCCGCCTGGTGTTACTTGCAGTGGCCAACGTCGTTCGGTTTTACGGGATCTGAAACCCCGGCCGTCGATGTCCTTGCTTCCGAGATTTCGGGCGCACAGGCTCAAACTTTCTGATGATTTGCTTCACTGGTCGATTCTGTAAAATAATAAACCTTCTCAGGCAAGCATGGGACGGCTTCGTTAGTTTTTAAACTCATTCTGACCAACTCTAATTAACAAACATGAGACCCTTATTTTTGGCGGAAATGAGCCTCTTGAGTAGAGCACTTGGGGCCCATTACTAATTCCGGTCAAGCATTATTAATCCCGGTCAAGGACTGAGGAGCATTCCGTCTCACTGCGGATGTGTCTTTCGGCCGCCATCCTGGCGACACGTTGCAGGGTCCCCTTTGTCGATCCGGGGCCCCTTGGAGGGACATATCATATCACGTTGGTCCCCTCCTTGATTTAAGGGATCTCCTGGCCCGCGCAGTCGGCTCCGGATCGACGCGGGAATTCTTGTTGACGCAACAACATCCCTGATCGTCGCAGGTGGTTCAATAATTGGCACATAGACTCCGGTTTTGCTTAAATCATTCTTTTGCTTCCGACCTTGACGAATGCGGGTTTGTGCAGCCTTTTTCACACCGTCTATGTAAATATCACCAAACCTACATGAGGCCATAGCAACTTCACGTGAATACACTCACCTCATTCGCCGTGTTGCATCTTACTTCATTTGCTGTGCTGCACTCATGATCCAAAGCCATCGAAACATTCATGTCCGAAGCGCGCCAGCGCGTGCTCAATAGCGCCGTACCCAAAATAGAAAATGCCAGTGAAAAGCATGCCATCTCGGAAAGAGAGAAGATCTATATGTATATATATATATATATATATATATATATACACATATATGTATATAAAGATAAACACATAAGAAACCCACGAGAGAAGGACAAAAGACAGGCGCAAAGCGCAAGTAACATAAATTTATACGCATAAACCACCCCCTAGCGCGTAAATGTGCCACAGGTGATTCATGCCATCCGCTACAGCTAGAACTCTGACGCAACCTGTCTGGCAGCGATCTGACGTCATAAAAACTTTCCATGGCGTAGTTAGACGATAACGTGTTTAGAAGTACACATTTACTCAATAGTAAAACCGCGTTATTTAGAGCAGTCTTTTGCACTTAAAAACATACCAATAGCTACAAGTGAACATTCTGTCGTATTTGTGGCTCGCCTGAACAACTCCAAAAGTGGAGCACTCCCTTTAAAGGGAGACTTAATGAGAGCTGATAGCCGAGGTCAGTCGTCCGGTGGGTGTAACTAAACGAACACAACCAGTTTTCAATCTTGGGGCAACAGCCGCTGCGAACGAATGAAGGAGCAATCATGGAAACGCTCTCAACAAACATCTCAGAGAACCATTCAGAGTGGGATAAGTAGATTCCCCTTCTTATACCGAGCTACTGTTCTCAGATTCACGGGTGGCTTCTGGAGTAAAGCTCATTATTTACATTTGGTCGAGACGCTCGCTGGCCGATCGACCCTGGGGTCAACGCCCCTGGCGTGTGGAAATCCCTATTGTTTCCTCGTATATTGATGAACTCCGTGCGGATAACGAAGCACGTACCGGAAATCGTTTCGCATGCCTGACGCGAGTCATGCTTGAAGCCAGGAATTGTGCGAGCAAAATATAAATTCATCTAACTTAAGTCCCGGGAGACAATGTTTGTTCTCTGAACGGTGGTGAGGAGGGGTGATCATTATTAAGTTATTTAGCTGTGGAAGCCTGCGGTTGTGGTATCCAAACAGGGCGACGTTAAAATGGATCTCCCACAGTTAAGGATATTGAAGCAAGCATCAGATGTGATGAAATAAGCTCACGTTTAACTAGTGGTATACTTTTAAGTGGAAAACACTGCTTTATACAAGAAAATTTCGCTGTTTAGTAAATAGCCTTCAGAATACGTCATTGATTGCGTCATGGAATGTTTGTATGACAACACTCACTTGTAGTTCTTCAATATCCCGAGAGATGGCCCGGGGCGGTCCTGGATGCGTTCTGAACCAGATATAATTAAGTTCTCGTGTTTTAGCCCCTTCTCGTGTAAGGTCTTCGATTACAAGTCTTATTTGCGCAAAAAATAGGCACAGCGTATAACGTCCTGTATGATGTGGCGCAGCACGAAGTTCGTGTCAGAAGTTCGCATAGCTTGCAAAACATCGGTTGAGATCCAAATGATGGTCGTTATTTCTGGAAATCGTGCTCACGAACGCCAGATATGCATGAATAGAAAATCATATTTTCTTCATCTTGAAGAACGTGTGATCAGTGGAATGGCAGAATTTTAATGGTGTTACTGTGTCGCCACGGATACCTGGGTAACCTTGAAATAGTCTGCACGAAATGGTCTGCACATCTTCACGGGCGTGAAGCTAAAAAAATTGGAGGGCTTTTGCTCTTAAGAAGTGCAGGACCGGGAGCTGCACCAAATGGCCTTCAAGATGGCTACTTCAGCTTAATAACCTACGCAAACGTGGGACGCTCCGTTTAAAAAGTGTCACATCTGGCAGCTCCAACTCCTTTTAACTGAAGGATCCGTTTGGAGTACGGCAAAATGTTATTTGTGCGCCATACAAGGCGGAAGCGACGTTGCGTCCTCTCACACGGCCCAGAATAGCAGCCATGGGTTTCAACAAAGCCGAGAGCAGCGTGCCCTCGTCTCACCCCGCAGCCGCGACAGAACGCGACAGCAACATGAGCCGCGCCCATCGCGCAGGCGCGTTCAGAGGATAATCGGGTGGGATGTTTGTCACTCCCATCCTGCAGCCGAGTCTGGCTGTACCAGCCGATGCCGACGGCTCGCGGCAACACGAGTGTGGTGACGTGGGAGCTGACCGCCCATGTGAGCCAACTACGGCAGCGAGGCAGCTGGCGACACTAGAGCGGCCGGCGCTGGCGGTTTGGACCGCGGCTTTGAGGCTGCCGACCTCTCCTCCCGTGACACCCAGGCGACCTCGTGTGACACCCAGGCGACCTCGTGTGACACCCAGGCGACCTCCCGTGACACCCAGGCGGCCTCCTTCCTTCCTCCGAGGCTGCCGACCTCTCCTCCCGTGACACCCAGGCGACGACCTCCCGTGACACCCAGACGACCTCCGACCTTCCTTCGAGGCTGCCGACCTCTCCTCCCGTGACACCCAGGCGGTCTGGGCGTGTCAGGCGCTCACCCGAACGTCTCGCCTATTAATGTTTAAGGCTATGCTGTGAATCGCAGTGTGCTGTGAGCGTTCACATATTAGAGTTTTCGAGAGAGACCGCACTCCATCGAATCGAGAGAGAGAGAGAGAGAGAGAGGGAGAGAGAGAGAGAGAGAGAGAGAGAGAGAGAGAGAGAGAGAGAGAGAGAGAGAGAGAGAGAGAGAGAGAGAGAGAGAGGGAGAGAGAGAGAGAGAGAGAGAGAGAGAGAGAGAGAGAGAGAGAGAGAGAGAGAGAGAGAGAGAGAGAGAGAGAGAGAGAGAGAGAGAGAGAGAGAGAGAGAGAGAGAGAGAGAGAGAGAGAGAGAGAGAGAGGGAGAGAGAGACCGCACCACTGCAGCCGGCTTCCGTTCGCCGGACCGAACGGTTGCGCAATGAGCATTGCGCGCCATCTGCTCGGTTCACCGGGGACCTGTGCCGGGTGCCCGGGGTCTGCACCAGCTATCGGCTTTATGACGCGATATGGGTTATAGTTCATCCCTCGCAGGGGCGTAAGCATTGTGCACTGGAGTGGTCACCATGCCTCTAAAGTTAGACAGCCGGTACTTTTAGTTTCTGTGATTATCCGTTGCGCACGAATGATTAGTGCGTCGAGCGACGGCGACCAGCCATATGCGGCTTCGTAGTCAGTGTTCCTGACAGCGGCCATAATTCACTACCGTTGAGTGGTTGTGTTCTAAGCAGCGGCTACCACTCCCCACAGTTCAGCGTTTGGTGTTCTTCGCCTCTTCTACCATCCGCTACAGTTGAACGGTCAGTGCTCCCAACAGGAGCCCCCAACGGCTAAGGTTGGACTGCCTGTATTTTGCAAGGCAGCCGTAGTTCACTGCCGTTGAACGGTTTGTATTCCAAGCAGCGGCCAGTTGCCATTGCAGCTGAGCGTTAAGTGTTCCAAGCAGCGGTCACCGGCCATTACCAACTTAAGCGGCACACAGTAAGCACGACAGCTAAGCGGTTAATATTCCACGTAACGCTCACTGCTCGCTAGCTTTCCGGTCGGCGGCCACTGCCCACTGCGGTTTAACGTTCAGTGTTTCAAAGCGGTGATAACTGCGCTGGCCCATAGGTATTCCAGCCAGCAAGCGGCAAACGCTACAGCTGATCATACACTGTTGCAAGCAGTGGTCATGATTCAGTAGTGTTGCAAGCGGTGGATATCACCTATCAGTATTTCCAGCATCACCCACCGCAGATGGACGATCGGGGTTCCAAGCAGGTGTTAAAAACGCTTCGACGCCGCTGATTACTTTCGGTGGTATATATTTGTCAACGTACCTTTAATGTCGAAAATTCCCTAGGAACGGCCAATGGCTTTCATCCTCTCGCATTCCTTGCTTCATATTGTAATGCTTAAATGATAAATGCTATCTAACATGAATCATCGAATTACTTAGTGTTAGACGAAGCCATACATATATGGGACCCTTTCTTAGGCAACACAACAATTTAATGATCAAATTCTATTGGCTTAGGTCAGGTATAAAGATCAGACCTAGGTCAAAACCAGCTTGTTTTCCTATTCTAGGGCTTGCTGTTTGGGTTAGTTTTTGGTGACCGCATTAGGCATTTTTCACGGGCTTTTGAAAGATTAGCATAGGTTGCTGACCTAAAATGACCGTGATCAGCATAACGTTTTTGGAACACACTGTCTAGCATGATATTTGTCGCCTATTGAACTGCAAAATTCAAAGCAGTCTTAGATGTTTTTGGTTACCATGACCTTCGCAAGGTCAAACAGGGTCACTGACCGCAAATAATCATGTGACCGTTTGCTTAGAACAGGTATCCAGGTTCTGGGAACAGTTCGGAGGCCAACATGGAGTCTGACCTTGCTTAAACTTATTTGACCGGAAAACCATGGCCTAAGAATCTCAAACTTTGTCCTCAGTGAGTCCGTGTATAGGCCAATACACTCTGTGAATTTGGTGTTTCTAGCCACCTTAGTTCCTGAGATTTCAGGGGGTCAAATTGACTCCCCATCCGTGCGAAAGATATCCAACCAGCTACCCCGGCGCGCGTTAACACGCGCTCTCGTGGGTTTCAAATTCCCCCCCCCCCCCTCCCCGAAGGTTTTTCAGAATGGTTTCCGAACAGCGCGGCGTAGCCGCGCCAAATTTGGCATAGCTGTAGACAAGTGAATAGCGGATCGTTGAGCATTAAACATTTAGATGCACCTTGTAAGGTCACTGACCTATGGCAGGTCAAATTCAGACCATGGCTTCAGCGAAGGCAATTTCTAGGGAAATCGGAGTGTTAGACGAAGCCATACATTTCTGAGATGCTTTCTTAGGTAACACAACAGTTGAATGAGCAAATTAAATTAACCGAAGGTCATTTATGAAAGTAACACCAAGGTCAAAGCCAACCTTCTTTTGTTATCCTAGGGCTTGCTGTATGCGATAGTTTCTGGTGCTCATTTCGAATTTATTGATAGCAGGAACCGCGTTATGCATCTTCCATGAACTTCTTAGAGGTCAAAATTGGTCATTGGCCTAAAATGACCCAGGTCAACATTTTGTTTTAAGAACGTACTGCCTAGCGTAATCTTTGTTGCTTAGTCAAATGTAAAACTCAAAACAATCTTCTATGATTTTCGTCACCTTGATCGCCAAAAGATCGAACAAGGTCACTCACCTTGAATGGACATGTGACCTTTTGCTTAGAAACGGTTATCTAGGTTCTGGGGGCACTTTAGAGACCAACCTGAAACTTTACCTTGTTTGACCTTTTTTGACCCAATGGTCATGACCTAGGAACCTAAAACTTTGACCTAAGTGAGTTCACGTACAGGTCAACACGTCCTGGAAATTTTGTGTTTCTAGCTCTCTTTGTTCGCGATATCTCAGGGGGTCAAATTGACCCCCCCCCCCCCTCCACCCGAGCGAAGGGTATCTACCCGGCCACCCGAGCGCGTGTTAATGCATCCACGGCCTCATGTACTGCTGGCACAGACCGGTGGTTGTCACTGCGTCCGTTGGGCCCCCACATCTAACCCAACATTTTTGTGTGCGAGTTTACGCTTTCTTCGTGGGGTTCGCGAACAAACGCAGTGCAAACACGATAAGGCAAACAGCTGATGTGCTAACATTCTCGCCAACGGTAAGACGCTCTTGGCGGTGCCGAGCGGGCTGGGCGATAACGGGCAGAAGCATTGGTGTAGCTATTTTGCCGATGTGTTGTTATCATGCGGATGTCTGGTTATCATGCGGATAAAACAAATGGTGAACGAATGAAGCATGCCCCCCCCCCCCTTGAGAACCCACGCAGATGCGCCGCGTGTCTGCGTCTGTTCCCTCTCCTTGAAGGTATTAGTGAATACAGTGGCGCATAATCCCAAGTCAGCTGATCGCCGCCTGCTGTCAGCTGTCCCAGTCAAATAACTCCAAGTAACTGAGACAGACGTGGTTCGCGTACCTCCTAACTCTCTGTCTCGAACTTTGACATTTGGCGTTGGTGGTGCTTTGCATGTCGCTAAATAACTCGAGAATGGACGTATTATATTACTAGGTAGTATTTATCTGTACTTAGCCGTGCTCATATCTGAAAATTTGCAAGAGGCCAGCAGCGAGCGCGGAGGGGGTCGGTGGCGAGTGCGGAGGAGGTCGGCGGCGGGTGCAGAAAAGGTCGGGGCGAACGCGGAAGAGGTCGTTGAAGGACGCATAGGAGGTCGTTGAAGGGTGCGAAGGAGGTCCGCGGCAAGTGCGGAGGAGATCGGCGACGAGTACCGGGGAGATCGATGGCAAGTGCGAAGGAGGTCGGCAGCGAGCTAGAAAGAAGCTGGCGGCAAGCGCTGAGGAGATCAGCGGCGGGTCCGCAGGATATCGGTGGCGAGCGCGGAGGAGATAGGCGGCGAGCGCGGAGCAGGTCGGCAGTGAGCGCGGAAGAGATCGGCGGCGAGCGCGGAGGAGATCGGCGGCGAGCGCGGAGGAGATCGGCGGCGAGCGCGGAGGAGATCGGCGGCGAGCGCGGAGCAGGTCGGAAGAGAGCGCGGAGGAGGTCGGCGGCGAGCGCGGAGCAGGTCGGCGGCGGGCGCAGAGGAGATCGACGGCGAGCGCGGGGGAGATCGACGGCGAGCGCGGAGGAGATCGGCGGCGAGCGCGGAGCAGGTCGGCGGCGGGCGCGGGGGAGATCGACGGCGAGCGCGGAGGAGATCGGCGGCGAGCGCGGAGGAGATCGGCGGCGAGTGCGGAGGAGATCGGTGGCCCGCGTGGAGAACGCCGGCGGCGACTTTATAATTTCGTCTGCCTGGGCCTCTAAGCGTTGCTTGAGCGCTGAGAAAAACCTGGTTTCTATCCTAATCATTCACTGCTTCCACTGATGAATGTGCATGAAATGGCGCCCAAGCTTGCGAGCTTGTGTAACATAAGCCCATTACTTTAGGCACCTTCCAAAAAGCTTATTGATCAACAATTGGATAAAAGTACCGTCATGTAGTATCCAGCGAGCGTTTTCCTCAGTAATAATTACTGAAAATGATAGCGCAAGGGGCTGATACGTGTTTTTGGGTTTAAAAAATTCCCGATTTTAAAGTTGTCTCACAGAACATATTGCCCATGACACACACCTCGAAGGCATTCACATGCATGGTAATTGCATTCTTCCCCATTTGTAATTGTTGCAGGCTTGCTTCTTATTTTGCCGTGGTACTAACTCATTTAAGTTTTTGATATCTTCGCTTAGCTGGAAGCATGTGCACAAGACGAGGATAGCAGAATGAGTCCCCCCCCCCCCCCGACAATACCTTCTGGATTGGATGGCTGCGGTTGCCATAATGTGAGCTCCTTTCTAATTGGTAGCTTGCTCCTGGGAGAGTTCATACGCGCTCGGCTGGGGGGTCACGATGGTCCCCTTGAAAGTTCTGTTCCAGAATAATTTTTGAATGGTATCAAAGTTTGTACAATTGCATGCAATTTAATACCAAGTATTTCGGTACCAAGAAACAGTGATGCCTCGTAGCACCGCTGGGTTATATCAGGGGTGAAAGTTAGGCAATGGCTGTCAGCGGAAACAATTACCACAGTAATCATTCAGCATGATGCCACAGTGGAGAGTTCGACGAAGTTATAGAACTTTGAGATAACTTCTTAGGCAATTAAACAGTCGATTTAGGATTACGGTCGATTGCTTTGACCTAAGTTCAATTTTGAAGGTCTTACGAAGGTCAAAGCCGAATCGATTCATTGTTGAACAACTGGGTCTATGGGGAAAGTTTTGACGCTGCTTTTCAATTTCTGGATCACAACATCGTTAATGGACTTCGATTTCGACTTCATAAAGGTCAGGATGGGTTGCTGACTGTATGGGTTATACTTTGAGCCAATTGTAAATTCAAACATCCTCACAGGTGCTGGTCATTTTGCCGTCTTAAAGTAGAATAAGGTCCCTGACCCACTGCGAACATGAGTGGTACTTTCCTTGTAAGACGTACCTATTCACGCTGAGGCTGGTTCCGTTAGGAAGTCTGAGGGCACTTATTGGGAGAGTGATTTGGAATTAGACCTTGTTGCGCCTTACGCGACGCAAGGCTCACAACCTGTAGACCACAACATGTGATACAGGTGCTTCAAATAAGACTACGTATTCCGTGCACTTGGTGTTTTTAACTACCTTAGCTTTTGAGACCTAATGGGAGTCAGCCTTGTTTCCACTGGCTGGCATCTGTCTCCAAAGAGCTTCAAAAACCGTCTCAAGCTTTAAAAAGCAGTGACCACTCATGTGAAATGTAAACAAATGCCTGACAGATCTTCAGGCGTCGGTACCCGGCACTATGAAATGAAAAGACATTCATCCAGATGCGAACAATACAGCTCCCCCGAGACAACATTCAGCTTTTTGTCGTACAGATGTCCTTCATAAATCATTTCTAAATTTCACGCCTGAACAACTTATTTCATGATCAGTGAGCTCTATGATAAAACGCAGATGTGTTACATCCTCATCGGAGGTCACTGCAGTTGCTTTTTCGTAACCGCAGTGACCGCAGAAATGTGAGGCATTGCATGGCGTCGTGGTGTTGCTATGACGCCATAGGATAGGTACGACGTCAGATCGACGCCCGACGTCTGCGGGGTGCGTCTCAGATCTACAGCTCCCTCTGCTAAGTGTACAGTAGTATATTTCGATTCTGGAATATCCGATTGTTCAGATGCAAAGGTTTTTGAAGCGAAAGGACAAAACAGCTCTCAACTGTCCGTGTAATTGCCTTCTAGCCATCAGCTACGCGGTAAGCCGAGAAAGGGTGGAATCGAACCACGTTGGGGTTGATTGCTTTGCTAAGTGTTCAATTGTTCGAACGTTAACATAGACACCATCCTAATAGCAAAGTACTGTGTGATTGTTCTGCATAACGACCAGTGCCGGTTCTCTTGAAATGTTAAACAGGTTAAGTAATGCCTGAATTTTTTGGCCCCATTGCATGGTGCCACAGTGGCGTCATCCGACATGAAAGGATGTTGCTAACGATCGCAGGCATTGGATCTGTTGACGTCACTGTTTTCTGAAACAACATGATCGCAGACTAAGATATATTTGTCCTTGCTTGGTTTCTGATGCGCACTTACGGATATCGTGTACAACAAATATCAGCATCTGAAGACCACGATTAAATGGGAGGTCTGCAGAAGCTCCTGATAGCATCTCTAACGGCAACAATCCGAATTTTTATTTTTAGATTCGTCACGTAAGCCTGAGCACTATCACATCCCTAGAACGTTATGGAAATCCAGGTAGGTAAATTCACTGATTTGTGTATTAGCTTGCAGCCACTAAGAGTTGGCGAGGAGTCCCTTTCAGTCAAATTGCCAAAATATTGACCCCGCATTGCTGACTACCGCAAACTTTTTCACGGAAATCTGTCCTGGGTTAACTTGGTTGCTATTTGCGCAAACTTGAACATTTATCAGATTTCAAGATGAAGGCCGCCGCCATCCGGAATTCTTACCAATTTCTTTATTTTCCTCTGAATGACGTAGATGTTTGTGTAATAGCTCTACATGGAGTTATTATGAGTGTCTATTTCTGCTATATTATGCGAGTCTATTTCTGAACTCATTTTTGGGCTACAAAGTTAAATTCAACCCCAAATCAGATGCCAGATATCAAACTCAGAGAAGACCTTTGTCGTACAGTGTCACGACACCTGAAGAGATCCCGTGCGTAGTTGTATCAGTCAGCACCCGTCACCTTCATTTGATGCTTTTCATAGCCATCATCAATGTGCACACTTAGCTCCGCCTCCGTTGTCTTCGATGTCCATCTGCTTGCCGGTGCAGCGGCCGTGGCATGTAGTTTCTCCCTTACACTTAAGATAGTCTGTAGCCAAAGGTCTGCGCTTTGGCTGCTGCAGCTGCAGCGTGCAGCGCTGCATGCGTTGCTTTCAGTAGTGCAGGTGCAGGCCACTACATCCAGCAGCGTTTCGCGAGTAACTGCTGTTGTTGAGACGGCTGATAAGATGGTGGAGACTTCGACGCTCCAACCGAAGTTGTCAATCACTCCAGCTTTTCTTTTTCGGGCGTGAGTGGGTGGGAGAGGGAGAGGGGGTCATGGGTGAGCTTCTTCAGGCTGAGCTAGGAGTATAGTAAGCCAGTCGAGCCTCCAAATCTTCGGCCAGGCCCTCTGCGGTCCCAGAAACTTGTCAGACGACGCGGTACCGCAGCTGACCGAGGTTAACCAACACCAAATCTGCTGGCACTGGGGTCGCGCTGTCCGAGTGCCGTCATGCGTGCGTAGTGATCAACGCGTCTGCGTTTATCACTGCGCGTCTGGGAAAGCAGTGGTACAAGGTTCGCTGAAACCTCTGGAACAGAACGGTGATAGTGAAATGTCACCTTTGCGACTCACCCGCCAGGCTATGCAGCTGCAGCGCCACAAGGATTTTTCCGATCTCAACGCACCTCAGCTCCCGACAAGGCTCTATCCGCTGAGGAGTCGCGGATTCAGTCCACTGCCGTCAGGTTCAGTCAGCAGCGAGACGTGGTGTGACCGTCGTGAGTCCACACAACTGAAAACCGGCCGAGTGGACAGGTTTTAATGTTCAGCAAGACTGACTGGCAGCGGGCTCCGCCCTGAAGTCTAACACACTGGAGGCGTTCGGGCCGATGATCGACTCGCCGCTTGACACCCAGATATCAATCGCTCTACGCTTGTGTGTCTCGAAAGGACTTCAAATGCTCTTGGGATGTAGCACACCCAGCTTAGCACTGGCCTCCACTTGTATCAGCCAGCATGCGTAGTCTAATCCAACAACCCTCAGCGTTGGACCAACCTTATATTTCACTCAGACGGGCATGATGCACACTCCCACGCGTGTACTGAGCTGTTCAGCGAAGCTGATGAGGGGATCTGTCCCGGGCGTGACTACAAGCGCAGCCTTTGGTGGCGGCATCACCAGCAGGACGAACGGGAAGTCCTGGAACAACGCCCTAAGGCACACCGCCTCGTTTTCGCCGTGCTGTCACATGTCTTCGTCATAGTGG
The DNA here is from genome assembly GCF_011947565.3 of Pollicipes pollicipes. Lineage (NCBI taxonomy): Eukaryota > Metazoa > Arthropoda > Thecostraca > Pollicipedomorpha > Pollicipedidae > Pollicipes > Pollicipes pollicipes. Next base: position 25,623,877 of record NW_023596461.1, read on the forward strand.
CAACAAGCCATACCAGGAACTGAGCGACTACCTGCAATCAGTCCGAGAGCACTCGACTGGAAGGATGTGGGCAGGCGTCTTGATGGAGGGGCGGGACATAAAAATAGCACAGACACGGTTGCAACAAGGTGCATGTATTGAGCGTTGGCATGAAGTAGATAAATGGCCGCATTCAGCAAAAGTGCTGGTAAGATAGCATCAGAGGTTTTCCAACTGCTAATCAAGTGTGGTTTTACTACGCTTAGTCACGGTTCTCCACTGCTTGACCGGTACCCAGCTGCATGGGTCTGGCTGTCTTTTGGCTTACACTATTTCCAACACAGCAGACAGTCCAGCTTCAAATCAGTTACTATAGTGACAGCTAATTGACGTTTGGAGGATCGTGATATAAGCCCGCAAAATCTCAGTTGTTTCATTGTTTCTAGTCCTTGATATATAGCAAGGGTGGCATCAGTTGTGAGCTAAAATGTCATGCCGAGGCAGAGTTGTGTGCCATTCACAGCGTACCGCTCGCACCGGCGAGTTTCTGAAAGGGCACTTTACCATATTCGATAACTCATTTGTATAATGTTGTTCTCATATACAAGCGTCGTGCACATAGCATATGTCCATATTTTTACGGTTTATAACACATGCAGCTGCTGGGAGTTGTACCCTTACAATGAGTACAAGACAACAAACGGCATACATCGATCAATGGAGTGAATTTCGCCACCTATGAACAAGTTCGACCTTTGACTTTCGATTTCACCATGACTTTGACCGATACATTAAAAATTAGTGCAGAAATGGGCTCCCCGTTATCGAAAATCCATAACGGTAACAACAGCAACATCCATAACAACGGCATCACGCGGCCCGCCAAGTGGCTGAGATAAGCCCTTGAAACTGGGCCGACATTCAAAATGTCGGCGGCCGCCATCTTGAATTATGGGAAATACTCAAAACTGCACTGGTAGCAAACCAGCTAAATCGGATCGCCTGGCTACATAGAATACAATTCCGTGCAAAAAAGCTCGCGGGAGTCGACATTCCAGGGCCCCATTTTGGGAGGGTAAGGATGGCAACCAAACCATTTTGCCAGGTCTTAATGTTATCAGAACTGATGAGGGCTTTTGAATCTTTGCTTTTAAGGTACATTTCACATTTCCCTCACCCGACTTGCATCGCAATGTGTATGCCACGTGTAGAAGAAGTAAGGTTAAATCATGTTCTCTCTCTCTCTCTCTCTCTCTCTCTCTCTCTCTCTCTCTCTCTCTCTCTCTCTCTCTCTCTCTCTCTCTCTCTCTCTCTCTCTCTCTCTCTCTCTCTCTCTCTCTCTCTCCTCTCTCTCTCTCTCTCTCTCTCTCTCTCTCTCTTTCTCCCTCTCTCCCTCTCTCTCTCTCTCTCTCTCTCTCTCTCTCTCTCTCTCTCTCTCTCTCTCTCTCTCTCTCTCTCTCTCTCTCTCTCTCTCTATATATATATAGTTTTTAATGGTCCGTTGATTTTTGAAATTGCACTTGATAAGAGCACTTGCCACCTTTTTATACGTTTTACACATAGCTAAAAACGCGTCCAATATGTTCGGTGATACCCATCGTATCTAAATCACTTAGAATAGCTCAGAGTTTCGATTTGAAGTGTTTGGTCCGGTGGGAGAAATGTCATTGTACTTCCCGCTCTCCTTTATGGAAGAAACCTTCTCTCTTGTTTTGATCTTCTCAACGTTTCTTTTATACAACGTTCACGGTACACTAATTTGCCGACAATTGTGTGAAATAAATCATGTGAGCATGAAACGCTCAGTGTGAAAATATACACAAATAAGGTGCCATTATCATCTGCATTCAACGAAACATCATGCCATGGGTTTTATTTATTCGCTCATATCCTTTTTTCCTGATTATCTTATCGTTCTTTTTTGTCCTATTTACTACAGGACTCTGTTCGAAGCGCACTGGCTTTAGGAAATATTGCTCATTTGTTAAAATGTTCAGTTCGTTGCAAGGTTGTGTTTATAAACCTGTATATATCAGCAACATATCACGAGGTCAAGTAACACACTCGTTCAAACGTCCACCAACCACGCCCTGGGATCTTTGCTAATGGCTTACGCCGTCAGCTGTCCAAACACAAAGTTCCTACCTGCTGCCATTGGGCAATTTTTGAGGCATTCAGCTGCTCAAACTATATAGTGTCACCTGCCTCTCAACCTGACGCGGCAAGGGTGGCCATTGTAGGGAAACTAATTTTTGTTGACGTCATTTATACCTATAAATGGCAAAGCACCCCCACGCTTCATTGGTGTCAAGGGCTTGATTGTGAGTGTTGGCAGGAAGCCTTTTCTCTTTACTTTGCCAACTTTCAGGCGACGACGGCGACTTTGCCAACTTTGGACGAGATGGCGGGAATTTTTTTGCCCACGGTCGCGTAATGCTGTGAGAAATGTCTCATTTCATTTGTTGTGTGCGCCGGGACGTTATACTCTATAAATGATGTCTGGGGCTGCAAAAAGCAGAGTCCTGTGCCAAAACATTGACTGGGTTATTTGGGCTCGAAAATGATGGGAAAATGGTGCACATGGGTAAATGGCGCAGAAAATTATTATCTTGGTGCTCCAGTAGCACTTTTCAGTGCTACAATTAACCATAACTGGTCCGTGGTTTCATCAGATCATAGTTTTGAAACATTCTCCGAAAGTAGCACGCCTCGTTCGAACCATAGGTCTGAAACAGAACGACGCAATCTGATAACTATTTTATGTGTCCCATATCCTGTAACATACAAGGTGAGAACAAAACGAATGGTTAAAGTCGGCAGTCGAACACACCACCATCCATTTATCTGTGATTCCCTATCTCTTAAGATTTCTTAATCTCTCTCTCATGTAAAGACATCCATCTATCTCTGGTAACCAGTGCGTTAGGTCATCTGTCCACGCGACAGCTCCGGTGCTGACGCTGGGTTTCGCTGCGTACGTTACCGTAGGCCGTCTGCGGAGTCACCTGTACGCATATCTTCTCCCGAATTTTTTACTGGCTTCAGACAGCCCACACGCCTTAAAGGGGACGTGTCAGCTTTTTCCAGTTTTTCAAAAAGACATCCCAGCTAGTCCTTGGACCAAGCTATTACTGACGATATCAACGAGAAGTCATTTCGAGGCTTATATCAATGCTAATTCAATAAAATGTTTCAACCATGGTATCCATGGCTGCATGCGCTGAACTGGTGCGAACGAAGCTCTACGAGGAAACAGCCTGACACCAATTAGCGTGACGGAAACGACTAGCATGCGTGACAAATAATTGTGTAGCCGAGACAAGCTACGGGTGTGTTTGCAGCGATCCCGACGACAAAAAATAGATGCTTTCGCAAAATCTCTTTCCTTTTTTAACCTCTGATGATTTTCCGGAACTACATGGTGGTGAGGCTGATAAGCAGATACGAAAGAAGTAATCCGATGCGAAAGTAGCAGTAGCAAATGTACTGTAGCGCTAGAGAACCCAGTCTTCCCTTGGGGAGGTGCAAATCTTGTCACAAGCGTGCTTACCGACATACCTTATCACTTTCGATGGGAAAACATTTAGCTATTCCACAGACGTCGCTTAACACCATCTGGGGATCTCCTAAGCAGGAAAAGGTGGCTCAAAAACTGGTACAACAAAACACTATAGAGAGGGGAACATATCTAGTCTACTGACTGATACTAAACCACGCGGTTTGCATCATATATTAAGCCGGAAACCGCTCGAACTCGTTCCATGTTATTCCCGTGACCGCTCTGACGCACTCTCTCCAATCATACCTCTGCATTGCATGCTCAATATCATTTTAAGTACGCAGCATCTCTCGGGGCAGCAGCGGAGGTAAATGCCATTGGGCCTCGAGTAGGGCTTGGCAAAAGAACGGGACTGTGACCATCGGGGAGTGCCCTGAGCCTTAGGCCGTCGGTCAGGTAGGGCACAGACAGACCCTTTAGCCGTTTTCAGCGGCTCAAAGGGAGGACGGAGATATGCAGAACGCATCCTTGTCAGTCGGGAGCTAGGTCATGACTGACCCCTCGGTTACACGTGTCTGACCTCAGTTCGGTCGCACCAAGGACCGCCGCTGATTGGACCAGAGGCCGAGGCCGCGTAACGTGACTAGCCCGTGGCGCCGGCGGCCAGGGCGCGGTCGTGACAAACGGCGCGATGTGCCGTGTATGGCGCGAGCACGTCGCCCACGATAGCACACATGGACAACGCACCGCACTACGGTATAACATTGTCCCCTCCCTGATGAGTTTCGCCCCAAAAAACAAAACCTTCTAGGTATGTTCATCAACTGTCAACTACAGGGGTACTCATAAGGTTATCTCGTACATGGTGGTACCCCCCGACAGGACGACGCTTAAGAACCGTACGTATTCCGGCAATGATTTGCCTTGGTCATCTTCGGGAGGCATGCCAGTTGCCAGGTCCATTGGCAGGTGTAGTTCCTGGCCGGTCATAGGTTTAGCCAGCGTATGTCCTGTCGATTCATGTTCGGCCGACCCGTATGACATGATAAGCATGGGAAGTTTTTCGTTCCGGAGGCCCTGGTTGTCTGCGCATAATTTTGCTAGTTGCTGTCACAGTGTCCAGTGAAATCCATTTCATCGGACTTTGGGTGCTTTGGTGTTGTCTCGGTCTTCCAAACACCCAACAGGCTGCAGCATTCCTGAAAAATGCCCTTTCAAAGCTTCTTACCTGGTCTGAGTAAAGCTCATTCGGCATGCCAAAGCGCGTAAAGAATTCTTTGTGCATCGCACAAAGACATGCGACATGCGACAAAGACATGCATGCGACAATATGCACATTATCAAATGCACATTGATAAAGAATTACATGTACATTATCTTTGCGCGTTGCACAAAAATAATGTACATTTGGTGGGACGTTGAAAAGGCCAAATAGCATGACTCTTAACTGCCAGACTCCGCTTCCAGATGAACACGCCGTCTTTTACTTATCTTCCTCAGCCATGCGGATCTGGTGGTACCCGGACTTCAGGTCTAGGGTAGATAACCATCTTGCTTCTATCAAAGCGTCGAGAGCATCATCTACTCATGGCAGAGGGTTGGAATCCTTGGTAGTCATTCTCTTCAAGGCTCTGTAACTGGCTCAGCATCAGGTAGATCCTTCGTTCTTCTTGACCAGTACTAGAGCAGATGACCGGGGGCTAGACTTCTCTCACTTACAGCTTGTTTTGCCATATCGTCGATCATTATTTCAGCTTCGGCATGCTTCGGTATAGGGAAATGTCGAAGAGATGCTTTGACGGGTTGATGTTCTTCGGTGTTGATCCAATATTCCGTCAGGTGTGTGTTCCCGAGATCATGGTCTCTGCTAGAAAAAAAACATTGGAACATTCCAAAAGCAGTTGTCTCGTGCGCTCTCGTTCTTCCAGAGGTAGCCCCGCACAGCGTCTATCGGTGAGGTGGCATAAGTGGGATGGTATCAGCTCGTGCACTGCCGCCACCTTTTGTCCCGTGTAGCTGCCGGAGATCTGTGTCGCAGGCCAGCAGCTTCCCACGTCTGTTCGGGCTTTGATCCGGATTATCCGTGAGAGCCATCAGAACCGGAAACAGTGGTCTTCTGGTGTCTACTAGCGTGCGAGCGATCACCACTCCCGGCCTCGGGCCATCTCCAATCTCACTCATTCCAGGGACTTGAACTCTGCTTCCACCGGCCTGCAGGTTACCAAAACCTCGGAGTGTGGCAGTATCGTGACTGGCTTCCTGACGCTGACCTTAAATGCCCTCACTCCGTCCATCTCCAGTACACCAACGGTCGGACGTGCTTGTTTGCCCTGGATATCTATAGACATATTTGATATATGCAATACGCATCCGCTTGACTGAGATGGTCTAGCACAAGAACGCACGGCTTTACAAGGCTGCTTTGATACATAGACTTGATGTGTTGATGTAAGCTTGCCGATTTTTAGCTCAACATACACCGGGCCCCATAAAAGTGAACGCTTTCCAGTGACAACGCTAAGTTCCTCCGTGCCCACAGGTAAATCCTGTTCGCCGAGCCCGTCACTGCCGAGTATGGTTTGATCGGAGCCTGAATCAATGGTGATTGGCCAGCGGTTTCCGCTGATGGTGCCGGACGCCTGAATGCTGTCCATCCCGTCGCGGCACCGCATCCGGAACACGTTGGGAGACGCAGGCTTGGCCGATGTTGTTCCCTCCCGTCGGCCCTGGCTCGTTTCCCGAGTTCCTCAGTTTCCAAGGCGCGGTCATCCTAATGGGTTTGCAGCAGTTTCTTTTGATGCAGGCCAAAGGGGCCCAACTGAGGCCTGTGCGGTCCGTTTCAGCAATGATCAGGATTTGTTACCTACTTCAAAACATGTTGCAAATGTCACCACAACTTTCATAAGAGAAACATCTGGACAACATCGCAACAGGTTTTGTGTACGCTCTTGTATGATAGTATTTCAAAAGCGCAGACAATGCGACAAAATATCTGTGAAGGGTGTAAGCCCATCTAAGTAGATCGAAGTGTGAGTCGCCCGTAGACCCCCGAGTCCCCCGTAAGCGTGAGTTCCCCGTAGACCCCCGAGTCCCCCGTAAGTGTGAGTCCCCGTAGACCCCCGAGTCCTCCGTGAGCGTGAGTTCCCCGTAGACCCCCGAGTCCCCCGTAAGTGTGAGTCGCCCGTAGACCCCCGAGTCCTCCGTAAGTGTGAGTCCCCGTAGACCCCCGAGTCCCCCGTAAGTGTGAGTCCCCGTAGACCCCCGAGTCCCCCGTAAGTGTGAGTCCCCGTAGACCCCCGAGTCCTCCGTAAGCGTGAGTACCTCGTAGACCACAACTCATTCAATAGTTCCACTCGATGTGCACAGAGAAATTGTTTGCACAATAGCGACAGCCGTCTTCGAAATATGCTGCCAGCACTAAGCTCCCTATTTGGAAGACCGTTCGCTGTCACGGGAGATATCTTCGCGACATGAGCAGTGGTGTGAACATTGCTGAAAAATGCTTTGAGCTCACCTGATCATTTTGTTCTCCCGGCAAGAGCTTGGGTTACTTAAAATGAAATGTCACCAAAGGTGAATTGTTAAAAACGAAGTATACTTTTGATAAAAATGGAAAACTCCATTCTCTCCTGCATTCACAGTTGATATTACATATTTCAATAGACACACTCACTGCAAAAACCAAAGCAAATACATACCAGGGGAGCTTATTACAGAGGCCAGTCTCCGACAAAACGCGTGCAAGCATGTCGCTATGCCTTGCAATTTTGACCAGCGGCTTTTGGCTCGTCAGACGTGCTTGGCAGGGCCACGCCCAGAGCGCCAGATGACGGTAGATAGTTGCAAGAAGTCTCCAAAAGAAGCAAGGCTATTTGTCTCGATGTGGGGAGCTGACGAACGTCAAAGCGCTTTGCCGTGTGCATTCCCACCAATGAGCTCTAAATCATTCAGGAAACACGCTTAGGTTTGCAAAGGACATTGTAAAGTAGTGATGCCATTTAGAGATCAAACATTTGGTAAAACGGAAACCAAAAACTGACATAGTGATGCATTTCCCGATGTTTCGGTTTTCGATGGATTATCCGTGAAATTTTCGGGCAGTTTATTGGCAATCAATTTTGTAATATTTTGCATAGCACATATCCGTCTGTTAAAATTAAGTGGGCAAGTCAGCAACAACAGGAAATTTTTCAGCTGTATCCCGGTGGTTTTCATACTCAAGTACATATTTTAAAGATATAGATGATGGTTCAAAACAGCCAGTAAAACAACGCTAGATGATTTAGCGTGTCGTCACAAATGGTAGCCAAAGCTGAGCATATGTCATGTTACTAAAAAGCAATCTCAGTTTTGTAGGTCTCATTAATGATGCACATGACACTGAACGATATGTGAGAGATAAATAAGATAAAATACGCTGAAAAGGTCATTAAATTCAGAGGAAAAGCTTTACAATTACAGATACTGAAGCAAGCATCAGATACGATGAAAATGCCCACTTAGAACTGTTGGTATAATTTTAAGTGGAAAAGACTGCTCAAGACAACATAATTTCTCCGTTTAGTAAATACGCTCTTTGTGCTCCGAAATAGCCCACACATCTTCGCGTGCGTCTAATTCAGAAGCTAGAGGAGTTTAGGTCTTAAGAAGGGCAGGGCTGTTAACTGCATCGAATGGTCTTCAAGATGGCTATTTCGGCTCCAAACCCCATGTATATGTGATATACTCACTTTAAGTCTGTAGCATATGGTTATTGTCTTGAAATTCTACTGGAGAGCAAAATCTGGGGCAGTCAGTAGTATCAGCAGCTTGCATTCCACACTCGGGATTTGAATGACCAAATAGATCTTAAGGTTTCTCGGGTTGTGAAAGCTTATTGTATGCCGCGCAATTAGAACGTTTAATCCAGCACATAATACATGGTTGATGCCTGCCATATACCTAAATGAGTTCATGTTTTAAGCACATGGTATTAGTTATTCCCCAGAGCAAGCATTGCTCAGTCATATCATTGGGCTCTTTTCAAGACAGGTCGTGGCATGCGAACGTTAACTATTACAGGAACGCAGAGGGATCCGTTGGACCCCCTCAAACCAGAACACTGAGAATATGAACAGCATTGAGAGTAGCTGATAGGCCCTTTTTCCACCAATAATTCCGGTCACAGCAATAAAAAATCCTACGATACCACGTCCAACTTCAACCAAAAGCACCTCGCTCGCGTCCGTAGGTCAGCAAGTATTGCTCAGCTCACATGCAGCGAACCTTGCGTTAAATACCTTTTCTTTCTTCTGTTGAAGCTGCCTCCGTGATTTCATCAAATTGGGGTGGAATGTCCCAGACAGCATTAATTTCAACCCATGGTACCTTACTGTGTCACTAAACTGCATTTTCATTGACGCAGCATCCGGAAGAACACGAGATTCTTAAGAATCGATATCATAATCCAAAAATGCTCCGGATTATGCGATAGCGTCGCATTTAACGCAGCCGCAGTTTACGACGCATTAATCAAGGTTTGACTGTGCCCTTAAAGGCCCTTTGAAACGTCAAAAAGTTAGTGTGTCGGGTGAGCTTGCGACAAATCAAAGCCTCGGGGACTTCGTATTCTTCCAGGTGTATCACTTGGTGGAGTGGAATATTTTCTGAGGTGGGGCGGCTGAACATGAATACAAGAATTTTAACTGCATCGAGATCAGTATCAAGCAAATTGTCGCAACAGAAGTGGCACAGAGGTTCGTATATCGATACGATGTAACCACATTTGGCGTGTCTTTAACCCAATCTGCCTTCCCTTCGACCTTCATATTTTGTATTTGATCTCGACCAAGCAGAGAAAATGTCCAGCCACGTACAATAACGTGATAGTGCCAAACATACTTTTATGGTACACCGCTGCCTTCTCATATGATTGGCATGAACATACATCGCAAGTTGTTGCACATCGAAGTACGTCCGGTGCACGCTATTGAAAAGTGCTGATCGTCTATCGGTGGGCCTCCACCTTCGCAGAAGCCACGGCAGCTGATCATTGTCACCGTCTGCATGCCTGCGAAAATCCCAAACATTGACAAACCCTTCTCTGTGATATCATTATAAATGTTTGCACCCCGCTCCAAATCATGCATAAAACGGATAGCTGTTATTTGCTTTCCATTGATCGACTGGATTGTTTAGCCACCGGCCAGCATCGATCTGAAGTAGCTGGAATCCCAGCCAAGGGGATTCATGTACCAGATCTAGCAATTGTGTGTTCTAATTGACGAACGGCGCAGCTTCCTCCAAATAATTTGCCTCTGGCATAGACAATAACTTTGAAGCTATGGCCATCTTCTCATTATCAGAGACAGCCCCGAAACCAGGCTGAACGTGACCGTCTCAGGCCTCAAATGGGCCATGTGGCGACACATAGCCAGGGCTGCTCCGACCACGGGACGGTTAAGTCTGGTAGTGCCTCGGCTCTGGTACAGCGTCAGGTCTTTCCTTGGGACGTCAGCGGACAGTGCACCCGCGTGGCTGTCTGTACCAGTGACTGCTGAGGACCCTCTGAATGACATGAAGTCGCACCAGGACCTGCTGCACTACCGGACGGTTGGCAAGCCTGTGGTCGGAGCGGCGTCCGCCGTGATGCATCTTCATTGAGGCCCGAGGAGATGATGCTCAGTCTGGCTCCGGATGACGTCAGCGAATGTGGGAAAGCAGAAGTGGTAGTGATACTGTCGTTGATGGCGGTGGCGAATGATTTTGAAGATGGCACACTATATGCGAACTCGAAGCAAGAACTGTTCCATATCGTAGACGAGCACTGTTGGCTGGCATTCCACGTTCTTCATATGGATGCCAGTCCACGGCTAAGCGAGCCAACCGCCGAATACAAAGCCAACAACGAGTATAGCCGTGTTATCGTGCATTTGAGCAGTGTGCAAACGTTACAAATGGGTTACCAGGGAGAGATGAGTCCAAGAATGTGATCCTTGTAGGCATTTTAGACGGTGATGGAACCAGTTGCATCGGTTCATGCAAGAGATAGAAGTCCGCCGGTACAAGATCAGTGACATCAAGTGAGCGAGCACCGGATTCACCTCGACGCGCGAAAGACGTATTGTGTGTGTGTTCAAAACAATTTGTTTGATGGAGTTGCCATGCAACTTGTTTAGGTCTGTCTGGCACATAACTTTATTTCACATCCCCTAACATTATCTGTTTTCTTTGGCGAGGTCGAACAGAGGGAACATGATCAAAGTTATGCCAGATGGTGTGAAAGAAGGATCAGTTGAGCTATCGTTGCATTTAGATACCCATACCATCGAACCACTCTTCGCGAGAGCTCGATTGAAACGTTTTCGACCGTTTCGATCTTCTTATTTTTAAGCACTGTTGCCCTCTTCTCCACCCAGTCCATTCTAATTCCCCTTCGCTTAAGTGGCCTACCAGCTAGATGTTATTGCCGAAAATGTAGAATCAGCGTGGTAAGAAAGCGCCAAGGGCTTTGCTTCAAGTGTTCAAGCCGATGTGTTTGTCCATTTCTACAGCGTTATGCTGCCCCTCAGAGTGAAAACGCTCTTAACTAGTCGCCTTGAGGCTCTTTTTTCCACCCCTAAATTCACCTGAGTTTTGACAAAAATAACACTAACGAAGGAAACTTTAACAAAAATGGCACAAATACGTTGAACCGGCGAGCAAGATTTGCCCTGAGAACATTGCAATAAAATGTTATTCTGAGACACCGCTATCGCCCATCTTCGATTTCTGTCATCCTGAAAATGAGTTGTCATCTGCTATCGCGCAAAGCAATCCAGTGTAAAATTTTGCGTAAGCTTTGTTCTTCATGAACTGCAATCTGAATGGAATTTTAATGTTAACAATCTGCCACATCCCCTATGCGCGCTCGCCGTATGCCTCGTATGCCTCAGCGTCTTTGAAGGAACTAGAGACGCTACTTTCCAGCCCGCCAACCTGCCAATTTCTGACCAGCAAAAACCTTTGGGCTTTTAGATTGGTCATGGGCCAGACTGAGTGGGCCTTTGCGGGTCAGAAATTGTAATGGGTAAAATATTGGATTTTTTAATATTACTAGCTCCAAAATCATCCCAAAATCGGTGTGCTGCAAAATACTAAGCAAACATGAAACAAACATATGTTTATGCAAAGCGGCAAAAGCTCTACAGCAAAAGCTCTACTGACAAAACCCATGGCAGACATCACACCACTAAACTAGATTGCACAAATTTAACAGCGTTAAGCAAACCTTCCACCAACAATTCCAGAATAGCAGGGCAAATTTGCAAACTATGGCCTGTTTTCATTAAGCAGCAGCAAGGGGGGGGGGGGGTTCTTGACATAAACACAGCTACACACAGCACTCAGTTGTTATTGTGAGCGTGCGGTTCACTCAACCTTTCTTGGTTTATACAAAACCATGCCTTACAAATCACAATCAGTATCCATAATTAATAGAATGCATGGGAACTATGGGCTTTTCGTTGCCACGGTTTCACTAACTTGTCGATACAGCCAGCAGTTACTGGCGTGTGAAATGCGCAACAGCTGTTGAGGCTGAATAAGTGGGGAATAGAGCTTGTTTATCTACGTTTGCAAAATATGTAATTTGTGACCACACCTACAGAGAGCTTACACAATACGGTCTTCCCTTGCTGCGATTGTTATCATTTTTCAGCATATCTTTCTCGAAGGATTTTGTTTTGTCTAATTTGCCCTTTTTGCCAACATTGCATCTGTATGCAGTTCTGTGTGAAAAAACCATCTCGACATAAGACGCTAATGAGGCGGTCGATAACAATCGAAAGTTGCAGACTGCAGGCTTTGTAAACCGTTCAGAACGCCTTCCAATTATTTTCTCAACCTTTGCGTATTTTCATAGCAGTTTTTGTGTAGCATGCAACAATACTTGACAGTTTTTGATAGCATTGCTAAATGGTAACGGTGTCACTGGAGGGGTAAATATTCATGGACAAAATATTATTGTATCCTTGCTTTCGCTTTGCTTTCACGCAACATCATACACATCCGCGCGACCATGATTGTGGGATGGAACGCTGGATAGCGGTAAAAGAGAAATGGAGATTATTTCAAAGCTACCGTGTGGTGTTTGTAGTGTAGCTGCATGACTATATCCACTTAAGGATGGCAAACACAGTAGAAGAGGTTGTTCCTGGTGCTTCGATGAGAAATCAGACATTGCGGACATTGTGACGCAGTCGAATGTTGATCGACCTTATTTACGTTGTAATGGACTGACACTTTTCATGACTTGTGACATCCAGGATTTATTACCGTCTCTGCAAAGTCATCAGTTGATGCCAGCAATTTTTTAGGAACTGGCGTGTGGCCTATTGAGATGAGGTAGAAGGGTAAAGCCTTTGGAGCATTTTAGTGAAAGAAAAAAATTCATTCATACCGTATTCCCTCTCATTTGTAGTTGAAAACTGCTATCACAGTGTCTGACATCTACTTGGGTGCATGATAAATTTCATTGCGCAGTTGCTCTGATTGCTGCCATCTGAGCAGGATCACTTGAGTTAGCAAAGCAATTGTATATACTTACAGCACTTATGTGCTATGTTATACACACCTCAACTTATAGGTCTAAAATTAAGGTGAAATGACATGCTGCAATTTGCAATAATTTAGTTTTTGGGGGTTGATGGTGGATCAGTATTGTAGCATAGCGGGCTTTTGCGGATGGATTACTAGACGGGGCGGGCTGAGCTGCGGGCTGATATTTTGGAGAAAGTTGCGTCTCTGGTAGGAACCCGACAAACAAGAATCCATAAATACCTGGCGGTCCTCTTATCGCGCTCGGCGCTGCCTGCCCCACACAATACCTAATCCCAGCTCGACAGCCAGCGGAGCGGGCCGGCAATCCAATCTCCCCCGTCCCCCTCCCACCTCGCCGCGGGCTTTGCCCCCCCCCCCCCCGCCCCTGACTGTCCAGCGGCTCGACCGACAGCCGGCGGCGGCTGACGAGCGCCGTACGCCGCTCGGCAGCGGTTTAATATCAACGGCGATCTGACCACAAATAAGGCCCGCACGCCGCCGGCGTCAATATCGCACGGCTATCGCGCCGGCCAGGTATTAACAGCAGCTGATTGCGCCGTGGGCCATCAACAGGGCGCGTCGCAATCGTCACAATCGCCGCCGGCGCTCACCGGCGGCCGGAAAAGTGGTGCACGCGGTCGCTGCGATGACTGTTGCTCCACGAGACCGTTCAGAGAAGTGAGGCCGTCCCAGGCCGTGCAAACCCAGAACTGAACGTAGCTAGCAGAAATAGGCGCAAATACTAGCGGAGTTATCGCGAATGGACAGCTGAACCATCGGTACGAGCTGCGCTCTCCTGGGCTGGTCCAGATTCGCGTGCCGGTGTCGGCCAGTCGGGGTACCATATGAAGTTATCATAGCGTGGAATGGGAATCTGATCAACCCCCACACACAAAATACCAAAGCAAACTATAGCTTCGTGCTGATGTGAGTGGATTGTGGCAAAGGTGACACGGCAAGCATTCGATTACACGGCAGCGTGTTTGAAATATCTAACCAGATTAAATCCATATTTCGCGCAAACATGTATTCTTCGTTTAGAAAGGTGACGTCGGACAAATGACCCTGTATGTTTAGTTACCAGTCACAAAAAGCCAGGGCTGGTTGAAAGATAACCGTAGTGGAACTGAAGCTGCCACTTTTTGAAGCGAGTGTTCCATATTTGTATGGGATTTGAGCTGAAATAGCCATCTTGAAGATCATTCGGTGCAGTGCACAGCCGAGCACTCCTCAAGACCTAAACTCCTGTAGTTTATGAGCTATAAGCCCGTAAAGATGTGCAGATTTTCCCGGAAAGATTATTTCAAGGTCACCCAGGCGTCAGAGACACCATACAAATCCTGCCATTCCATTAGACATGCAGCGACCAAGACTAAAATATATAATTGCTGAGTCGTTCATATCTGGCGTTCGTGATCACGATTTCCATATATAAATAGGTCGTCAACCGACTCTCAATCAATAATCTGCAATGTAACGATGACGATATCACATGATGACGTATTGAGGGGCATGGCTGCTAAGAGAAATAGTGTTTTCTGAAACGTTCGTTTGCACTTAAAAGTATACCAACAGTTATAACTGAGCTTATTTCATCACGTCTGATGTTTGCTTGAATAACTTTACATGTAAAACATTCCCGTTCACCCGCAAGCCCTCGGCGCGCGGGTTTAAAAGCTCGAAGGGCTTTGAGCGGATATCGCTGACTACATTACGGGTTTTGGTGAATATTCTACGTGTAACGTGCAGCGACTTGTGCTTGCGCTAACGTACATGCAATTATTTGGAAGCTATTGGCAACGTATGCTGATGGAAAAGAAAATGGCATGCAAAAAAATGGTGAACTTAGGAAACAGTGTGTCAATATCGCCTCACCAAAAGGTGCCGTGGAGACCGAAATCTCTTCGTCAAAGCCCCGAAGAAGAGCGAAATCAGCAGAAAGTGGACAGAGTGCATGAGTAATCGTGATTTCATGTTTGCCATATTCAGACCCTTTTCATATTAGTTGTTCCCCTTTAAGTGATGCTAATTGCTTCTATCACTTTGGCTTAGTTACTATATATATCTTCTGCTGCGTAATATTCTTATAAACGCCGTTGGAACCGCTTATGCTAAAAAAAAGCAATTTCGAAGTCTGGAATGTTACAAAATTTCAATTATCAATTGACTTGAGAGCATTGCGAGCTAGCAGAGTTCGGGTGTCATTTTGTTCTGAACCAGACCATGCATGACGCATGGAATGCAAGAATGTTGTCTGCTATGCGTGTTTGGCAAGCAACACGTTAATAACCCACTTACAGCGGGACAATTGATTGATGCGTCATACTAAACCACTTCAAGCCAGTAACAACGTCGTTTTCGGCACTCGTAGTGAGCTAGAAACGCAGGGTGCTGTGGATAGAATTAGCTCTCGGGATATAATTAACCGCTCTGCATGCTCTACACTTACTCTGGAGTCGGCTATGTAGATCTCAACAGTTCCAAGAACACGATTTATTCAGAGCGTGTCTTCAGGATAGTCTATGTCCGAGCATGTCCCAGCAGCCGCCGCGGCCAGCAACGGCGATCAGAAAGCCATGAGTTTTGTGAATGTATTTCGTGTAAGTTCTCGTCCCAGGAACGCGTGTTCTCATAGCGCGCATATATCGAGCAGAGGCAAAATAGCGCGGCGACGCGCTGCTTACGCTGCTAGTGCCGCGCAGACGGTATAATGTGCTCGTGCACATGTCATAATGAGGCACACCGTGTGAGCATTCGGCTGCAACAAGCTGGTGAGTCGTTCACCTCATATGCACGCCCCCGTCCGCTGCCTCCGAAACCGTGCCTCTCGGCAATTGGCCACCGCAACGAGTTAGGCAAACTTGGCGAGGTCGGGCGTGCCTCGTGACATGCTGTTTGAACAGCCGTCGCTGAAATGTAAGCGATTGGAAGAAATCTGCATGAGTAAACCGTCGCCGCATGCCGCCCGCCGGCAGCTGGCGGCAGCCGCTGTCATCGTGCCGCTCAGATGTCGCGCTCAGCGCGCACCGCCGGTGTCACGTGACCGCCCCGGGGCAGCCGCCCGGGGCACGAGCTACCTCGGCCGCCATTCCTGGCAGCGTGGTGTGCACATACAGGCGGGTCCGGGCCGCTGGGAGTTTGCACTGGAATTGCCGCAGTCCGGGTCAAACCCAGCACCAAGCCGGGCACCGCCGGCCAACCATGGCCCCTTGCCCGGGCCGACAGTGGTTCCCTGCCTGGGCCGACAGCGGTTCCTCGCTTGGGTCGACAGTGGCTCCTTGCCTGGGCCGACAGTCGTTCCTTGCTAGGATATACAGTGGTCCCTCGCCTGGGTAGACAGCAGCACCAAACCAGTCACTGTCGGCCAAAATCGCTCTCGCCCGGGCCAACCGCGGTCCCTCGCCCCGGCTGACAGTGGCCCCTTGCCTGCCTCGACAATGTCTTTTGCCCGAGGCGGAAGTGGGCTCTCGCCCAGGTCGACTTAGCACCAGGTCTGACATTGCAGGCCGACCGTGGTCCCGAATAGGGGCGTATGCACGAATTCATACAGGCGAGAGCATAGCTAAAAAAGTTTCACTGAAACCCCCATTTTTGCCCACGGACGGCGCGCGAAATTTCTGTTATGGGGTTTAACAGCACTGCATGCTACCAATCCACCTAATTCCACTGGTCTATCCCGACATTTTTTAGTTGTCCGCATTTGCTCAGATACCCACTTTGTCCGACCCGATGTCTCAGTTGGTTAGTTGACGCAGGCGCCTGGCCTGCGATTCGCCCATCCGTAACGGGGTGAGCTCGAGTCACTACAGACGCTCACTAGTTGTCCTTGACAGGTGTGGCCTGAGGCTGCTAGCAGCGGCCGCGATAAAGGCCAGACGGCGTCAGAAGGCGGGACGTATCGTGCTGAGCAGTGCGCCACATTGAGCTTTCGCCACCAAATTCTGTCGTTGACATGGAATTGCGCCATCGGATAGTAGGAAGCAGGGCTCACATAAGTACTACTTAGCATGAGTTCTGATCTAAAAAAAAAACTATCTATTCAAAAGGCTCAGATGAAATATTTACAAAATAAGCAAAAATATATACATAATTCTGGGGATATCCGGCCCCCCGCCCTCAATACGAAACGGTCTCTTGCCTCGGCCGACAGAGGCACCAAGCACGGGCGCCACCGGGCGGCAGAAGTACCAAGCTCGGGCGCCACCGGCCGGCAGAAGTACCACACCGGCTCACAGTAGTACCAAGCCCGGGCGTCATCAACTGACAGTAGTACCAAGCCCGGGCGCCACCGGCCGACAGGAGTACCAAGCCCGGGCGCCACTGGCAGACATAGGTTCCAAGCCCGGGCGCCACCGGCCGACAGGAGTACCAAGCCCGGGCGCCACTGGCCGACATGGGTATCAAGCCCGGGCGCCACCGGCCGACAGGAGTACCAAGCCCGGGCTGCCACTGGCCGACAGTAGTACCAAGCCCGGGCGCCACCGGCCGACAGTAGTACCAAGCCCAGGCGCCACCGGCCGACAGGAGTACCAAGCCCCGGCGCCACTGGCCGACATTGGTATCAAGCCCGGGCGCCTTTTTCCTAATTGCACGGGTCGTTGATCAGTGGTCATCGCTTATCATGACAAGCGCTATCACCGACAACCCGCAACATCACATTCTATAACTGATGGATGTCTAAGGTGTTGATGTCAATATTGATCTGTCGAAATTGAGGCATCGATTGAGGTGCCCAAATTGTCTGCTGACACTTCTTTGCTGTAAACGATCACACCAGCCAAAACTACTTGCACGCCCCGCAGAAATTTGGTGTCCTCCGGTGTCATTCAACTGACAATAAAAATACGGCCGGGAACGATCTGCGGAATTCAATCCACAATGGGCCTCAATTGTGTGCGTCGATTTTCATCTGATGGACGGACGGCCCTAGCCGGCGACTGTGGTCGATTTTAGCATTGGCGTGTTTTCGGCTTGATGTGTGCCCATGCATAATCCATCCCTAATTCGAAATCATCGAGCAATTGGATCAAAGAACTGCATATGAATACGGGTTAGTAGGTGAGCAGTAGGGCACGCTTTATTTCTGGAATGCCAAGGACATGTGGTAGGCAATAACAGCATCAAACAACCACCTGGCTTTCATCCGACGGGCCGCTTACCGCTGGATCCTGGTGGCGGCGGCGTGTATTCCGGTAATGTTAGTGTAGATATCCCGGCATGGGCGGTGTGAATCCCGGCAGCGGTGGTGTGACTCCCGGTAGCGGGGGTGTGGATATCCTGGCAGCGGTGGTGTGACTCCCGGTAGGGGTGACGTAGATATCCCGGCAGCGGTGGCGTAGATATTCCGGCGGCGGCGTCCACCCGATGACCGTGGCAGCAGTGATACCGCACCTGATCATGGCGATATCTAGCGTAAAATCAGTTTTTTTGGTGCGCACAATATAACAATTATTTTACCAAGGGTATAGCAAAATAAGAAAAGTCAAAAGCTCTGCTACTACATGCTACGAAAGCCATCGCCAGAGACGCGACGCTGAAAATTTCGAATATGAAGCCCCAGCCACTAACCACCCATGAACTAAGCGGCATCAAAGTCAGTGTGATGGTGTGGCTCCTGATCAATCTCACGAATTACACCTCGAAGAGAGCACCCTGGCACGGGTTGCCGCGTTGGAGCACCGCATACAGCACGTAGCCGTTCCACGGTTCTGCTCGGTAATAAGGCCGCAGGCGAAATCACCCGATGAAATGAACCGGCCCATTTTGGATGGCGGGTTCAGGGGGTTTGCATTAGCCTGCGCTCACCAGGTGATCTGGGCCCAAACTCAATCATGCAAAGCATTACAAAATATGTCTGAAGCCGTCAAGAGGCTCGCTCTTTACTGTGTGATGCCCGCCGCACCCGAGTCACGTGCTCCTCACTCGGCACGCATGTAGTCCTTCTCATGTATCCGCCCACTTGGCGCGGCGCCCCCAGCCGCCGACGCTCAGTCGTCCCTTACTGCTCGCTGGCCCGAGCGTGAGGTGCGTGCTTAGGTCAACGTTCAACCTCGAGCTCCGAGACGTTCACGTCCTTGGCGTGACTTGGACGCGCCCGAAAGGCTGATAGTGCCGACTCAGGCAGTGCAGAGGTGCGTTGTTTGTCCCTAACCTCACGCTGGGAACAGCGTAACGCAGGCAGTATCTTCCCAGTTGTAAAAACAATACAAAATACTGTCGTCGATCGTCGATATGTACTAAGTGATAAGCAGCACAGATTCGGCCAATTTACTGGGCCCAGTCGTATAACGGCGCACTTAGTGGACGGACGTCCAAAGATCCGGGTTCGAATCCGGGTGGGTGGGTGAAACAAGACTTTACCCACAGTCTAGTGAGCGATACCGCCAAGCTGCAAAACGGTCGTGCAATTCTGGGTCAGGCAAACTGGAGTAGTTCGATAAAAACACCTTTCCACAAACATAATTCCCATCTAGAAACACCCTTTACCGTGTTCTACCCTGGTTGCAGAAATGTGCAAGGCAGGCATGGATGACAAAGATAACTGTCAAATACCCTCTTATAACCACATCTCGGTCCCAAAACATGACTACCTGGGTATTATTCCTTCATTGCTCCTGTCAACCCATTAGCCGCTGCGCATATCACTCTCGCTGATTCGTTTCACACCGGACGTACGTCAAGTGCGAAGATGTGATAAGGGCCTAAAAGAATGTGTAGAAGTGAGTGGGGAAGCATCCCATGCGCACACGTGCCGCAAGTACGCGCGCCTCCGGTGGCGAGTCCGACCGACGACTGCAGCCAGGCAGGCGGCCCCTTGCGGGCCGGGCGGGGGCGGGGCTACTCGGCGCGCGGCGCCGCTCCTGACACGCAGCGCGCCGACGGCGGCCAGCCCCGTCCCCGGCCGGTCCAGTCAGCGTGCCGCCGTCGAACCGTCTGCCTCTGGCGATGTGACCTGCTGACCCGGGCGCACCGCAGCCGTCGCGGTGAGTCATCGACGTCGGCTGGCGGCCGCTGCCGGCGGGGCGGTGCGCTTGTGGGGCGGCCCGGGGCGCACCAGTCGCGATCTGGCGGCCGCACCGGCCTGTCGTCTGCCCTTGGTGGGTGGTGGATGTTGCGTTTAAGACTGGGCCAAAATTACAGCATTTGTGTTTCGCGCGGCAACGAGGACTCGCACAATTATAGGTTAGGAGTTCAGGTGTCTGTGAGAAGCACATGATGGGGTTAGACGTGCTTATATGCATTTGTATACGTACTTAGGTGTGCCACTTGTTAAACAACACCATGGGCAGCTGGTACCATGGTACATAATAATAAGTTGCCAAACATTCCGTAGTCCAAATAAAGACGCGCCAACCGATTGGATGTGTTTTATAAATGTATTGGCCTCCGTCTATTGGTGAAAACGATCCTGTCATCGTCGAAGCCCTTCTATCTGATTCTGGAATAAGTCGTCGAAAGACGAGTGGTCAATTTGCTACTGCTGGGATATTGTCTTAAATGGTTGGGGTTAGAAGCGACTGGAGATACGTAATATTTCAACGTAAAAGCATGCTGCAGGAAGATACTTGGAAGTGCTACAAGACGCACTTTTGGACAATTTGTTATAGTGAAATCTTGCTTTAAAATGTTGTAGCAGTTTCTGTCAGTTAAAATTGCGAAGTTTTTATTGAGGTTGATCGTGCTCATGGTCATTGATGTTTTCATCGGAAAGGAATGTACGTGGATATCGTCAAGCCATCCACTTAATCCGTCACACAACTTCATGGTTCATTCAGTATCTTGACGGGCCGCCTCACAGCCCTATTGTGATCTGTTAGTTTTGCGTGTGCAATACAGTCTCAAACCCTTTGAAGGTTATAGCACTTAAAACGCCTTTTTAATGCGGCTGTTGTGCTACAGGTTTCTGCACCAGTCTTACGGTCAGCCTAAGTCGAGTTGAAACAGAATTTCGTGATGGGCAATCCATGTCATGCTGCCGAGGCTTGCTTATTCATGGGAACCCATACACGGCTTTTGCTGCCTCTTGCAGCCATCACATGCTTGAAAATTCAACAGGGGTTGTATCTTCCTTGGTGTAACTGCCGTAGAGGACTTCACGACCTGGACAAACCATTTGTACCCATATGGCATGAGTAACAAGTGGGGTTTGTTTTACGGAAAGAATGAGACGAGGTATTAGCATTACAGATTATATCATTGTTTTAGTTTTCGTACTCGTCTGGTGTGATAGTATGTCCAAAACGTTTCGGCAAGATAATGTCCCGATGGTCGTCAGGTGTATTTGAGACCCAACTCGTCGCAGTTTATCTGCGGGTGCTGGAAGGAAAGAGTGCGTGTTACGGATGTGACGCTGCTGCAAGGGCAGATTACGACGCCCGCTCGGCGCTGTAGAGGGAGAGTGTGGCACCGGGATCCTTTGCTGTGTCCCACCCTGGCCTGCATGTCTGCCATATGGGTCAGCTGTTGCTGCTGATGAAGAGCTTGGCACCTGGGCATGCCGGGTTACTGGAAGAAATTATTGCCGGTTTATATATATATATATATATATATATATATATATATATATGTATATATATATACATATATATATATATATGTATATATATATGTATATATATATATATATATATATGTATATATATATGCCAGGCTATAAGAAGAAATTACGTCTCGCGGATCCGTCGCCGTGTGCCATGGGCGGCCTGTCGCCGCTGGGGAAGAACGCAGCACTCAGGTCCCTCGAGGGTTGTCAAACACCACTTGGTCACCAGACCCGCCATACTGCTCAGATCTGCCCTAGCTCTCCGAGCTGCACGGAGAAAGCCTGAGCCTGTGGCCGTGCCCGCAACGTGCCCGGTCGCCGGCGCCCCGCGACCTGCGCGGCCGCTGGCGATGATCTGACCTAGGGCGAGAGGGGGACCAGCCCGTCTGATCTGGGCGCATGGTCTCCGGGAGCTGCGCAACACGTCTCGTGCACATGGCCGCTCGTCCGCGCCCACCAGTTGCAGTCAGCCGTGCCGTCACGGCGGCATTAACGGCCGATGCAGCCCCGACGACGGTGGCTGTGATGACGCGGGATGTACGGTTGGTATGCGTCATGTGGCACGATATTGTGTTAGTTAACATCGCGAGACATAGCCCGCTACGTCCGGCGGCCAATGCATCGGCCGTCTGCTCGGTGCCTGCTGCGAGCCGCCGACAAAGTGACTCCCAGTGACGTCACACCGCTGCTCGCGCAGTGTAAACAAATCGCTTGGTGCCTTTACCTTGTACAAAGGACTTGCGAAGTCGTCAACACGGTTTTTGTCTATACTCTGCGCGAGTCGTTGCATGACGCCATTGGCGTCACTTCTCCAGCGGGCTGCAACTGCCACCGAAAAGGCGGCCGCGGCCTTGGTTGCCGGAGGCCCTGAGCTATACCCAATTTTTTAACGAACGAAGTGTCATGCCGAATGCAATATTTTCATTAATGCCGCCATCATCCTTTGGAAAACACATGCCTTGTGTGCTTTAGAGTCAAAGACAGCAGGCACGCGTCTTATTGCAACAATGTGCATTACGTCAAGGACGTCTTCGCGGAGTGTTACGAGAGGCCGTACACCTCTGTAAGCCGCCGGAGACCGGGAGACCTCTCACAGATCACGGCATGATGGGTTACTCTCTGGCAAGAAGGGTGACACCGCTACCCGAGGCGCAGGAAGTCAAGTATGCACGCATGTAAGCAGGCTACTCTCTGAGCGACGAGGCAGACCGGAACGCCTCCCCAAGCAGCGCGGACAGCTACAGCTATTTTCTCGTCTGTGCGGCAGCTACGAGGAATTCCATAGCACGGCAGGCGGATACAAACTTTCAACCCTTATATCAGGCCAGGACACCTACGAACCGCACGACAGGCAGCACATCTCTGCCAGCGTCACATGAATGCCAGGTCTGCTCGCATCGCGGCTCAGCGGGTCCGGGTACTTCTCCAGGGGAGCCGTGAGGCGCGTGGGCGGTGCGCCGGTATAGTGTTGAACCCGCAGCGTAGGGAGCTGTAAGAGGTAGACCTATCAGGATATATATCAGACGTCAAGAGGAGATAATAGAGAGCGAGCGAGAGCGAGGATAAAGCGATGGGTCTGCTCTATCTAGGAGAGCATCGCCGAATGAGGCGTACGGAGATAGCTCGCGCAGAGAGAGAGAGTCGAGAGGATTCTCGGCGCGAGCGTCTCGGAGCTTGAGAGAGGATATAGAGAGCTAGAGCGAGGAGACGGAGCCAGAGAGGATCCTCGGCGCGCGCTAGCATCGATGAGTACACGCTGTGAGCGATTAGAGAGTAGAGAGAGAGCTCCAGAAGCCGCAGACGGGACTCGCGTGATAGAAAAGCAGATCGACTACTAAATATATCTACTCGCTCCACTCTCCATCTCTCTCTCTCTCGCTCTATTCTCTCTATCTCTCTCTCTCTCTCTCTATCTCTCTCTCTCTCCCTCTCCTCTCTCTCTTCTCTCTTCTCTCCTTCTCTTCTCCTCTCTATCTCTCTCTCTCTCTCTTAGCTCTTCTATCTCTCTCTCGACATTGCATTCGGTTCGTTTCGACAGGTGCGCATGTCGGGCATAGGTGGAGAGTGATGGGAAAACTTGTGGCAAAGGTACTGGAGCGTGCAGTTTTCAACTCCTGCACAAGAAATTTATATCACTTGCTGATTAAGTTGTTAATCAAAGAGTAGGGTTTTGATTACTTGAACCAAAGTTTTATAGCTGTTTCCGCGCTTGTCATACCGCATATGCTCCGAGCATGTCAGGATCCGCTGCAGACAATTCTCCAGGCTAGATACGATCACGCGGACGGCTTCGTTTTAACACCTATATTTAGGATCGCATTGCAGATAAATGCAAAAGGGACTTCACCTTAAGCGAGACACCTCCGCGCTGAAACATGTGTCAGCCATCGTGCTGCCGCCGTGGGCCATGCGCCAGCGGGGCCACCGCGCGCCAATTCTGCACCTCGTGTATTTCGTGAACCGCTGGCGCCCGGGCCCAGTGGGGCCGTGGTAGCGCAGCACCTCCGCCAAAACGTGGAGGGGATCGTCTCGCACCGCTGATGAAACGATCAACCGCGAAAGAACTGAGCAACAGCCAGTAACAATGCAGCCCACGCCGCGGAACCAACATAGTTGCTCGGCTTGTTGCAGTGGCGTGGCCAAGATCACGCCCAGCGGTTGGCCAAATCTGATCGCGCCGAGGTCGTTTCAGTCACGGGGTCCCACCTCGTCGCCCTAGGGTCTTTGCTTTTGGTTTCAGAAGGCCTGTATAGGCTCAGGATCCCATTTTGATGCCTAAGGACCCGTCTTATTTCATAAACTCTACGGACATCTGACTACCAGAAAGTATTGAGGCCTTCAATTCTGAGGGGGGATTGGGGCCTTCGGTTTCTATAAAGGCATGTTGCGGAAATATCAACCCGTCTATATTTCAATGTTCCTGGTTTTCTCCGGGGAATAAGGCTATTACTACTGTCTTATCTATATGAATAATGTTCCTCGCACATGCACTGAACAACATGCGTAATGTTATACGGACCGACACACTGGCTCGGACCAGTTAACGGACAGTCCCAGTGGCCTCTGGCGTTGTCGCGGTCCGCGCCTCGTGAGCGGCACCGCCGGAGCGACACGTCCACGCGGTCACGGATCGTACGCCCAGCGTAATCATGGGCGTCCTCGTCGCGGCTGTCGCCACCGCTAATGCCGCCGTCGCCTCCGCGGCCGCCGCCGGAGACGGGGCATGTACCGTCACCACTGTCTCGAGCGCCGACTTCACCCTGTGAAGCCGTCGCGAGCAGTCGCAGGAGCCGGAAATACCGGCGGTTGCACCAGCACATGCGTCCACCAAGCGGGCATTTCAGATAGTCTCACCACCTGCCGACCCCGCGACGCCCCCCCCCCCCCCCCCCCCCCGGTCCAACAGACCGCCTTTGGTTCCCGCACGAGGACGGCACGCAGGGTCTGAGACGCTGGCGTCGTAACGATGGACTGGGACCCGACAGAGCCTCTGCTGCCGCCTGGTCCCATGCACCCACCGCCCGCTGTCGTCCGCCAACGAACGCCCCGTGGTGTGCCGGCATGGCTGACTGTAGGCAGTGGCCGTACAACATCTGGGCGGGGAGCGGCCATCTGCACGTGAAGTGTTGCACAGCTCCAGGAGACCGCGCGCGCACGTCAAGGGGGTTGGTCCGAGCGCCGTCGCATGCTTTACACGGCCATCCGGTCAGCCGCGCAGGCCGTGGGGCGCCGGTGACCGAACTCAGTGCGGTCATGGCCACACTACAGGTGCCTCTTCACGCACGACGAGCTAGGACTCCTCTGAGTGGTATGACGAGTCTGGTGATCGAGTGGCCACTTAGCTGCCTCTGGGGACCTGGGTGCCGTGCTCTCATTCCCCAGCAGCGGTAGACGGAGGTGGCTCACAGCTACATACCCGGATGACACACTCTCTTCCAGCAGCGGCACACCCGGCTACCAAACTCTCCTCCAACAATAGCTGACCGAGGTTGCAGACGGTTATAAACCTGGGTCAGTGGGAGACCCTGATTTCGCACTTTTCTTCCCTAGAGCTGATATCGGAAAACATGGGTGATGCGGTTTCCTCCAGAAGTGGAGGATGAAGATGTCGCACTGGACGCCCAGAAGCGGCGTATCCTGCGTCCCACGCTATCCCACAGCAATGCCAGACTTGGGTACCGTACTTTCCTTCTCCAGCTACCGTGGCCGCTGCTGGAGCTATCAAGCCCTTATAACTGGCATGATTGCTGGTAACAGCTTTGCTTGATGACAAGTCACATTTTAAGACTGCAGTGATCATGCCCACCCGGCCCAGCGATCAACGCCTCACATGACAACCGTTGCGAATGGCCGCCGCGCCAGCCTCCCGTGACGTCACTGTTGGATCGTTGCTAGCAAATGGGGCGTTCCTATGGCGCTGAACACTGGTGACAACCGGCAGGCTGGCACCGATGTGCTACCGGGTTTCACAAGCCGGAGAAATGCCCCATCTCTTCCGGCATGCAGTTGTCAAACCTTTTTAGATCAGGGTCTGAAACTGAGAGTCTATCTTTGGCGACCACGTGACTGGTGGAGAGGCTGAACAGAATCAGGCTGCTCTGTCGGCAGGATTGAACCGTCCAAAATAGTATGAAAATCGACCCACTCGCTTCTACACCACCGAGATCATCCATTAGACCTTGACCTTTGACGGTCTTGAACAAGAAACAGCTCTTTTTCACGTGTCTGATCCTCTAATCGTGCCTAAGTTCTTCCATTTTGCGTTTAGATGGTTTAAATATGAAGAAAATAAATTTCATCCATCTATCAACATTCAGGTGATTCAAAGGACGTGGTTAAAATGTGTCGAGGAGCATAAACTGAGTGTTGTTGGAGGGGGGGGGGGGGGCGATGGCAAGACTGTCACGTCATTCGCCATCGTCCCCCAATCATGAAACGACACTGTCCTCACAATCATTAAATCATAGTTCAGTCGCTGATCACTGCTGGATGCCAGCGTCCTATTTTAAAGGGCTGAGCTCATGTTGGTGATTCACATATGCTTCATGCAGCAGCATCTATCGTGCATGACAACTTTTTACTGCAGATATGTATTGATTTAGGCGGTTAGGAACTAAAGCTAGCACTCTTTGATATTTGGAATACCCGCATAGCTCCTCACCCAAATTTGAAAACCCACGCCCGCCCCTCAAGGCAAGTGGTTCCAAAAAAGCCCGTACTGGCCCGCCAACCTTAATTTTCGGTCCAGGTACTCATACCCAATATTTTAATCGTATCGGTGACAAGGCAAGAAGATATAAGAACCCAGACACGTATTGATCACCTCTGTTATTTTTTCAGGGCTAACATCAAGAGACCTGATTCTAAGTCCAGGTACACATAGGGGAAAGTTGGGTATGACGGACACCCAAACATTTTAGCAATATGTCTCAGACTATGAATAATAGCGACTAGATGTATTGTCACACAGTGCCAACATTTCTACATGCTCATGCAAAAGGGATTGGGGGATTTCTGACCGATACAATACCAAAAGAGTTTTGCCGATGGCTCGTAAAAGCGATCTTGCCTCTCTAGGTGGGGGGGGGGGCAAGACGATTTTGCTAGGGGGAAAGACGGCCAACCAGTGGGGCATAACGGGCACCCACTGCACTCACTCACGGGTCCAAGCCGGAGGGGCAGCGAGACTGTGCTCTCTCCAAAGTGGCCGCGAGCTGACAAAAACGGTACAGATCCGGTCCTCGAGACAAATATGGGGAAGCACCCCAACGGAAGTTGGTTTCAGAACAATCTTTGGGGTAAGAGAAAGAAAAATCACATATTTGTTTTTTAATAAGGACAGTCCTTTTTAAGGAATTTGAGCCAGAAGCCCACGTTTTGGATTCTGCTTTGATTGCACTTGTTTGTAACAGGTATCAAGTAGGATATCGCCTCGGAAACGCGTGAAATTGCCTCTCAGACTTTATAAGGCCCTTCGAGCACAGCTCACATGTAAAACACAACTTGCGCTGATCCAACTTATGCATCCTAGTACCTTACCGTAGTGAGGTTTCGGTTTGCACGACGAGAGCTTGTACGAAGCATTGGAGCGAAACAAATATATAAAAACTGTTAAGGCAAACGTGCATACAAATCGACTCAATGACTTGCCAGCGTCCAAAGCTTACGCAACATCAGTTATCTTAAGGTCTTTTAATTCTGAGTAAACATTTCGCATGTGAAGAGCAGATCACGCTGGTCCAGACCACCGCATTCACCATGTGTCCATTCCTTATACCCATTACAACACGCCATCACCAACCAACACTGTATACCAAACGGCACCTTAGAGTATAGCCACCTCATGCTTAAACTCCTCATCTTCATTTTCATCTTGATTTCCTCTTGCTTTGGCCTCCTTTTCTGACGCCGCCGTCCTTCGTAACTAGGGACCTTCCCAAACTCTGCCGTTTTCTGCTTGCTGCTCCTGTCATTTCCCTTGCTGCAGGGCTTCCTTTTTAGTCGTTGCCTTTGGGATCCTTCCGTTTCTGCATACTTTCCTGCAACTGTGTCTTGCACGGTGAATCCATCATAGAATGACCTTCCCTACTTCCGTACGACATGTTCGTGGCCTCTTTTGCTGACGTGCTTTCGGCACGGACAGTATTTCGGCAGTGCTGAACATCATCATCATCATTGTTGGCACTGCAGTAGCTGGGCAAGGTAGCGAAGCAGGTGCAGTAGTCGTCCTAACGACCATCACTGACGAGCATGGCTTAATCGTCTCAGCCGTGGATGCCTCCGCTGTTGGGGGCTCCTCGATGCCGCGGCCATTTCAGCGGCCCATGGTGATTTTACCGTCCCTGTAGCTGTGGAGGTCTTCACCTTCCTAGACGTGACCGCAGCAGGCAAGGACGAGGATATTTCCGACGCCTTTAGCGTCTTTCCCACGGAGGACGCCTTAGCTCCTGCTGGGGCTTACGCATACGAAGCCTCCTCATCTCCGCTGTGGGTGTCGACATCACTGAGCTCTTGGCTGGTCGTCTCGGTAGGCGCATAGGACAACTCGTCAAACACGTCCCAATCCAGCGGAGCAATCCCGCACTTTTTGAAGACGTTGATAACTGTGGTAGGCGTGACTGCCTTCAAGTACGTCCCGCCGAAGAAACTAACCTGTGAAAAAAGATGCTCAGATGCTGATGTGAGGTGGTGTGACTATGGTGACATGGTTTCCCCGAGCGAGGTCAGTCACTTCGAGGTTTCTGGTATCGCTCAGATAGCCATTCATGACGAGCAGAACTAGATTACCTGCCGAACGCTTGACATGCTTTAAAAAAATGGTCAAACCATCTTTTAAATTGGCTCACTGCATTAATCCGGAGCGACGATACTTGAGGACGGCCCCAGGTGGTGCGCCGTCTTCCAGATATGTATTCTCACGAACTCGTGGTAAAATCATCATCGGTGGAGCAAAGTTGCCACCCGCGGACGTGCACACAACCGCCGCGTGAAGTTTACCCCGCTCTGCTGAGATTACAACCTCGATCTGCTTTTCCTCTTTTGGGGCCAGGACCTCGCATTGTTTTTGGTCATGACATCAGTATTCACATGATTCGGACAGGTTATGTAGTGTTGATGAGGTGCTGCTGCATTTAGTCAACTCGAGGATATGCTATTCCTATGTTCCTAACTCCTGGAAGGTTTCCCTCGTCTACCCTATTCTGGAATACGGCGATCTTCTTTCCGATCAAATTCTGGTCCTTCCAATTTCCGTCCAATATCCATCGTTCCAGCCATCGGCAAAACTGTGGAACGCGCCGTCCGTCGTCCATTAGTAGCTCTGCGGTGGGCCTGATGTATCACGATTAAAACCGCTTGATCCAGCGCCGACAAAGTCAATTTCGTCACGCTGACACATATGGTGTAGGTTTTCGGCTTAAGGTACACTAAGTGCCATAGGCACTAAGTTAAATTATCAAAAATTAACGCACTGATTGCGCGCCGCTGATCGGCTCCTGCAATCGTGACGTAGCATGTCGGTGAGAGCTGGCGGCGACGACTCGTTCGGCGCGCGCCATGCACTTCGCAGGATTGGTTTGGCACGTGATGTGGGTCTGACCGTCGGGGGTCTCGGAGGTCTTGCCGTGGTTGGCGGTGGGTTGGTCGGACTCGCGCTTGCCCAGCTTGGCGTAAGAGCGATGTTCATCTGTGCTTTCTTTCAAAGTCATCAAATTCTATGGAGTTGGCTTCGTTGTGCTATTGGTTTAAATAGCTTCCGTTTGGACGCGAACGGTTTCGTGACATTTGGGAGCACGAGTCCAAACTTCTTTCAAGAAAGTCAGCAAATTACATGCCGCGTTACGCTGATAGCATGTATTGGATGCAAGCAAACCATTCAGCGTATTTGAGAAGGAACTGATACAAAAGTTGTCGACCGTCTCGATCTCAACGCACGACCTTCAGTTAGGTATCTAGTAATTCAATGACTGCAGCAATAGGACCGTGAAATGATTCTCGAAAGAAGGAAAATTAATCACCTGCCGTGCATGAAATTTTTGACTCAGGATACAGCGGGAGTTTGCTTTTTAGAGGTAGAACAAGTGGTTGATGGATTGGCACAAGAAAATGAAATGAAAAATCAAATAGATTGGCGCCATCTTCTTTTTGGTGCCGGTTTCATCATAGTTCTCAAGACGGAATTGAGATAAAGCTCTAGGAAAACAGGCCTTTAACACGTAAATCCTATTGGCTAGTAGGAAAACTACGCCGTGGAGCGGCTGCATTGCCAAAGTTCTTCGGTGGGGACATTCCCTGCCTCTCACTAATGTTCACACCCGTGGCCTCTGGAGAACCTCGCAGAAGCACGCAAGTCGTTGTAGCCGCGACATGTTTGGCTGAACGGCGAAGAGTGAAAGCAGGAGAACACGAGCGGCAGCACGCTCCCAGTGAGCACTTGAGTGCGACATGTTGGAAATGTTCTGTGCACTCGGCACTCATGCCGGCGCTTCTGCGCGTGTTCCTGTGCCCCAATACTCGTGGGTAAGTTACGCAAAACTACGACCTGTTGAGTGTGGGAGAGCTCATTTGACCCGCATGGATAACTCCTGGGCCGGTTACAAAAAAACGGCATTTAAATTATGTCAACAAGGCTCACCTGCCTAAAACGGCAGCTCAAAATCGTTCAGTGTAAATGCATTTACACCAACACGAAACGGAGGTATTGCTACAATAGAACATTGGACCATCAGTCGTTGGCCATCCAAAGTCCGCAGCGGGTCACAGCGGCACGAATTCAATAGTGCTTCCGCCCGTTTCCATCAGTTGAACTGTGTCTCACGACCGCAACCGAGGCAGGAGAGTTTCCGACACGCACGCGGTGTGGGGGGCGGCGTGCCTGTGCACCGAATCACGCCCACCCCGCGCGATATCGATTAGCATTGACTCATGTGTTGGTACAGCGCAATCAATATACACGCACGCAGCGCAACACCAATGTCAGCTCAGAGGCACGACTCTGAAAGTCTCATTTTCGTGTTATGCTTTTGTTTACATGTCACGCAACGGCACCACCAAAGGGGTGCTTTTGGGAAAATTGTATTTCTCAACGGTGGTGCTGGCCTGCGTTCGCGTGTTTGTGCGCTCCTATGTGTCATGTAACATGTTGACGTATATGTGTGTCTGTATGGTGGCCTGCACCTCTATGGTGAGTGATTGTGTGAGGACGATCTGAATGCTGACACTCTCTTCCGCTTGCACTGCCACCTGCTGTACGCCGGCTCCTCCGCGGCATACCCGGCACCGCTGAGAGCACTTGGTGGCCAGCAGGCGGGCCGCTGGGGATTGCCATTGTCATCGAAGCGGTGATCCTTGGAAGACCTTTTCACCCGCTATTGAGTTTCTCGAAATTATTTCTGATTTTCCGACTAATTCTAATTCTGATTTGGCAGAAGTCTAGGTTGATTGGTTTCAATGCGTGCCTAATAAATGACGGATTTCATAACTGTCACTGCGAGCGCCCCCGAAAAGACGTTGCTGATAGCGTGCTAAATTATCGGGCAGTGCCAAAAAAATGAGTGGAACTTTCTACTGTCACATGAAAGAAGGAACAGAAGATATACACAACATATATACACATATATATGCATATATACATAAATATATATATATATATATATATATATATGTATATGACACGACATATATTCATGGCGGGCAAGAGTCGGTATGTTGTATATGTTCACTAACTTTTCTTAAGCCGAGATAACGGAGATATAATGAACTTGTGCATCTTCTTGCATCTTCCATAGTGCTGCCACCGTGAAACAGCCCCATATTGAATTCCCAGGTTATTTTCAATCGTTGATCGATTGCTGCGTCTTAATGTCGAAACAAAATCATTATGCACGAATTTCGAAAGAAATGTATTTGCTCTTTACAAGAATTGTACGGTATGGCCAGGCTGTCTGCTCCAGTAGCGGTGGCCTGCTCGGTTGTGGAAGTTTGCCCATAAACTGAGAATCAATTCCGGCTAGTACAGATGTCACAGTTATATGAAATCGAGTTCCTAATTCTTATTTTGTGCTTAGCACACAATGATTCGTTTCAAACGGGTATGTTTGGACTGTGAAATTTTTGTTCCACGACCTTACGATGCTTCTGGGATATTTCGTGCTATAAGAACACCGCACTCTATCGGTGATAATTTCTTCGTTGTTCGGTTTGTGTTCGGTGCTAAAGAGAATGAGTGTACTAAGCAAATCAAGATAAAATTAATTGCTCGTGACCTGTCGAACTTCTTTCAGTCTTGCTGTGCCATAGGTAAGTAGATGTAAATCTCGGACAGGTGAAAATATGCCACTTTTCCACTCTGCATGTGACGTAAAAAGCCTTTGAGCCAGGTGAGCCTCATGCTGTAAATGGATGCGGAGCTAGTTACCATTTTTAAACCACTCTGTCTGTACTCCTGAACCAGTTTAACTCGTTTTATTACGTCGCGTTTGCTGATTCATATCAAGTTGTAAAGCATTCGTCGTAGAGCCCTGCTTACCATTCGAGACGGATCGGGCATGGCCATAAACAAAGGCATCAGTTTTGTGATAAGCAGAGACTTGGACACGGCGATTCTTCCGACTGGCGTTAGATGACGTCCTTTCCCTGGAATATTTCGCACCGAACTGATGACATTATATAGGACTGATTTATGTCTGTTGTTTCGGTGGCAATATCATTTCTGAGAGAAACACCCAGGATTTCTAATTCGTTTGTCAACTCGAGCTGATGCGTTTAGGAAATGCCTATTGAGCTTAGTAAACCAGCAGGCATGCATGCCATTTTTCAGTTTATTTTAAAGCGAGAGACTCACCTTTGGGCATCTTGTAAGAAATACTCTAGTGAAAACCCAGGATCAGTTGGGTCTAGTAATATCACCGGGTAGTGCTACTGCAGCACCATCGCGATATAAGAAGAATAAAAAACGACTATATTCTAGTCAAAATTACGCCGTCGGCATATTGTAACAGTACTACACTTCTTTCCTGCATACGCGACAGCCGTCGTCATGGCGAAGGCAGAATATGCTAGAAGCTGCTGCCGCCACTACTGAATGACGTCAGCACAAACGAACGTTGGTGATTGGTACAGCGAACGGCAAGGGCCAGTTGCCGAGAGGAGCATTGGTTGGGGTTTGAACCAATCCGTCACTTCAGACCACATGGTGCTCCGTTTCCCAAAGTCAAAGTGCGCTTCGAAAAAACGCCACCGCAGTAAATCGCTTTGTCGGAAACGAATGTCCGAAATCATTGTAGCATTCATTACACAAACCGTTTGACAAATTAGTGTGTTGCGGACATTACAGAATACACACGTTGGGAAACAAGGCTCGAGCGAATTACTATCACAGGGATAAGCAGGATGTCCTCTGATGTTTTCCCCGCGGAAGCGGCTACGGCTGCTAGCGGCTACTAAGTCGAAATTCTGATCTATTCAGAACAATATCGAGAAAGCTGGTATCACTGATCAAATCGTGCGCCTCTGATCTAACAACAAGGGAAAAGTACAAACATGTAATGTACTCCCTTTAAGAGCAGACGGCGCGGAAGTTTCAAAAATTTTCGGCTGCCCCTTTCATCGACCGTTTAGAGTCATCTTGAAGTATAATTTGTCGTTGGCGCATTGAATTATTCGAATTTTTCGTTCGTTTTATTTGCATGCCTGTTATACTCGTCGACCTATTCATTTGACCTAATTCTCCTACCGGTTGGGGGACAATTCTGTTACTGCTCTGAATCTGGATCGCCTTGTCATATCTCCGATGTAACCATACCTCGCTCTCAAAAAATGCACACAGTAGAACCCTTGAATGCTTACATGGATTAAGATATAGCAGATCAATCATGCCTCTAAATTTTGCATCCAAATTATTTTTTTAGGAACAGCCATGGAAATGACCAGCAAATGGACTTAAAAGCAGCCTCAGAATCAGCTATCACATCCATTCCTAGGTCATTCTGAGATTTTGTCACAGCTATCGTGTCAAACGATAGTCTGGT
This sequence comes from Pollicipes pollicipes, assembly GCF_011947565.3. Lineage (NCBI taxonomy): Eukaryota > Metazoa > Arthropoda > Thecostraca > Pollicipedomorpha > Pollicipedidae > Pollicipes > Pollicipes pollicipes. The sequence continues at coordinate 25,657,982 of NW_023596461.1, forward strand.
ATCCTCATCTATATGACTGCCTCTTAATGTACCGTTGACCAGTGAATTTATTATGTTGTCAATGATCTTTTCAACCAGGAGGCTATTGCGGTGTAATCTATATTGCAGTCAGCATTTAAAAGTGATATAGGTCGTCACCTTATACTGCATGCGGGAATTTTCTTTGCACAGGCAATAATGTAATTACACTTCCTTGATGCGAATAAAATTCGACTTTCTTGATACGATTGCAGTTAAGTTTTCTTGATGCGAGGTCAGCGTTTCACCTTCCAGTAATGCTAAACTGTACGCTCTGTGCGAGAATATTCCCAGTTCTTGCCAAAACGCCTTGAAAAGCCTGGCGAAGAACCGTTAGAGCCGGGCGATTTACCCTTCCTCATGGATTGCAATGCTGTTGTGAGGTTTTCTAACGTTATGGGACTGGTCAAGATTAGCATTCTTTATGCCATCAAATGCATTGTTTAAGCCGGAAGTCAGTGCACGACCAGAGCAAGTGAGGCATTTGGCACCGTATTTTTCTCAAGATCACGAGTGAATACGGATGATTTCATCTGATCCTGCTATCAACCGATCACCATCTTGTATGTAGCTGATGCTCTTGCATGGGTTTCTCTTTTCCAGCCACAGGAAGTATTATGTGCTTCTCTCACTTTCGTGCCGTGCGCCTCACAAACGAACAATTAAACTCGCAATTTCGGCCTTCCTACCTCTTTTAATCCTGTTGTTCTACCTTTAGTTGCGTTGCGTACAAGAAAGTCGAATTTTATTCGCATCAAGGAAGTATAATTGCATTTGCATTTGCCCCTTTCATCGACCGTTTAGAGTCATCTTGAAGTATAATTTGTCGTTGGCGCATTGAATTATTCGAATTTTTCGTTCGTTTTATTTGCATGCCTGTTATACTTGTCGACCTATTCATTTGACCTAATTCTCCTACCGGTTGGGGGACAATTCTGTTACTGCTCTGAATCTGGATCGCCTTGTCATATGTCCGATGTAACCATACCTCGTTCTCAAAAAATGCCTCTGGCGTGGCGTGAATGCCATTTGTATAATTTATAATTGCCTGTGCAAAGAAAATTCCCGCATGCAGTTTAAGGTGACGACCTATATCACTTTTAAATGCTGACTGCAAAATAGATTACACCGCGATTGTAGTCCGTCCCGGTGGCTCAGTTGGTTAGAGCGTCTGCCTTCCGATGCGCCCGCCCGTGGCGGGGTGGGTTCGAGTCGCTTTAGGGCGCTCGCTATTTGCCTTTAGCAGGTATGGCCTGCGGCCGGTAGCAGCGGTCGCGCTAAAGGTCAGTTGATGTCAGAGGGCAGGACGGACCGTGCCGAGCATTGCGGCACGTTAAGCTTTCGCCACCAAATTCTGCTGTTGCCTGGAATTGCGCGATCGGATGGTAGGGGTCAGGGCTCACACAACAAGCACTGCTTAGCGTGAGATCTGATCCCGGAAATCCATCCATTCAAAGGGTTCGGATCAAATCTTTAAAAAGAAGTACGATCACGTCCTTGAGAAGTAGCCATAAATCGGTCGTGCGCAGCTTTCTTAGCTTCTACAGTTTCTTCTCAATATTCTCCTCGTTCTGCTGTTTGGGGTTGCTCTTCAAAGAGCCAGCTTCGCAGAATAAGACAAACATTCCGATCGTTTTTATCCAGGTTCTCCATCTGTTCTGTCAAGCGTTCACTTTATTAAACCGAATCAGAATCAGAGTCAGCTTTTCACCCAGCAATTAGCTGATAAATGTAAGTCGGGTATTGTTTGCTTCCAGCAAAAAACTTTGGAATTAGAAATGTATTCCGTGATTTATATCCTCTCTGTTCTACTCCCACTCGCATAACTCATGTACAAATTGGACGCCGACAGTGCAGGTTTATACCTGCGATTCTCTCGCAATAATTTCAAAGGCTTAAGACAATTTGCACGGAAAGCCAGGAAAGAGCCGTGATTGAGTGCGCCGCTCCTTTTGGGTGGCATTCCATTCATACCTCAAAGAATGTTTGGTACTATTTTTGAATAGCTTGTGCGATTACCATCATTGCATTTGAGATGTCATTGAGGTCATAACCTACATCGGATGACGTGCGACATGTACCTACCTCCCGCATCACGCTTTGTGAGTGTGGGTTGATTCTATATTTGTGTCTGAGGTACTCACGGCGCATCAGACGTTATACAGTAAATACGACAACATGGATACGTACTGACGTGCATTGTCAATCTATGTGGTACGATTTAGTCTTGAACTGTGCGAAAGTCGATTTATGCAGCTGTGTTATGCGAGCTGACAGGTGGTGATAGTCTATGCGTTTTTCCAGTTTGGGAAAATGGAGGTCTGGTAGCATGTGACGTTTTAGCAATGGGGTTTATAAATGATGCGACTGTTTTATTCTCCTACTTGAGAGAGCAGGCATCTACCAGTGGACAGTCGCCTACGTAGATTACAATTTGAACGCGGCTGGTAAATTATCTGGAAGTAATAGTCCTCCGCTGTGGTTGTTTCATAAAGTGGTGTGTCAGAAAACGGAAACATATTAACTACCTTATATGAGGTGAGATCGTCGTTTCATTCGTTTAGAAGGCGTACCAAATGGGCCTCGTCCCGCGTTTTTTAACTGAGTACCGTTGAAATTGTTGGCTTTCATGTGCAAATATGTTGCACCCAGCCTGGGGTATGCGAATGTAAGGTAAGGTGCCCTTGTCTTTAAGTGATTTCAACCAGACGTGCTTTTATTCCCTTCGATATGTGAAATATTTCACAAAATAATTGTGATATGATTAATAGTGTGGATCTTATTTGTTTTTACATACATGCAAAATTTCATCCAAACAGGCATCAACCTGTGGTAAATATCTTAGCACGCATTGATAGATGCCAGCTGAGAAATGAATCCTCAACGTGTTAAATGTGGAAGCGAATTGACCCAGATTCACTTGACCATTTTTCTGGTAACTACGCGCCGGATCGAATTGGACTGGCAAATCTGGAAAAAAAGCGGACTGGTGGCCGTATTGAATCTGTATGAGCCGGACCAGAAAGGACCGAGTTAGATTCTGAAAATGAAATCCGTAAAGTGCTCTAGAGCTAAGGCTGTGTCGTATAGGCATCGAGTGCAAGTTTGCTTGAACACCCTCATTTTTTTTAAAATTGTGTACGGACGTCCCACACTGGCGTGTCAGGATGCGTTGCGTTAACAATTGACAGACAAGTTCAAAGCATCCGAGGTTTTCGGTGGTACAATCAAGCTTTTTTCTGCTGGTACTTAGCTCCACAACTCTGGTGCGTCACCGTGGAATCTGGGCTGTAAGCGGCTGGGATAGAGACAATCATCAACTAGTTGTGTTATCATAATATTTCGCGTACTGGCTGACACTGGCATAGATCATTTATGGTGGCTTGTAGCGATTCAAGCCGTATGTAAGAATTGAACTTTGTTATCCCAGCATCTTCACAAACTAGGCTACATTTCCGAACTCGTTGCGTCGGTACAAAAAGAAAGGAAATACCCGTGTAAAATCCAATATAGCACGACATTCGGTACGGAAACGCATTCCCTTTGTCTCCAACGGTTGGCACGGATGTTAACAACCTATGCCCAACGTTGAGATTACACTTTTCACATGCAGCAACCGTCCCCTGACTCGGCGTCTGTCAGGCTCCTGCCGAGCCGGGGTCGGCTGGGCTTCACGGCAGGTGTGCCTGACGCGGCTTGCTTCTAGTCGGATTTCCTGCCGAGCCGGGGTCGGCTGGGCTTCACGGCAGGTGTTCCCTGACTCGGCGTCTGTCAGGCTCCTGCCGAGCCGGGGTCGGCTGGGCTTCACGGCAGGTGTGCCCTGACTCGGCGTCTGTCAGGCTCCTGCCGAGCCGGGGTCGGCTGGGCTTCACAGCAGGTGTCACCTGGAGCTACTGTTTACAGCCCGGGGCAATAACAACTTAGCAGCTGTGAGAGACCGTCTTGATTACTCCGGCCCCATTCGCAACGAGCACGATAAACACGGAGAGAACTCAGCGTAAGAGGCATCCCTCAAGTTTGCGGGCGAGGACGTCTGCCTATCCATCGAGGTTCGGCGGGAGAAACCTTTAAGTCTTCAAGTCCACGAGGTGATGTTTCCGTGGTTTATGGGGCTCAGCCACTCCAATGTCTGCCCTTTTCTTGGGATTAAGAAGCGTCCGATAAGCGCCATGAGTCACAAGCCGGTGAACTGGTTCTAATTCGAATATTACCTTGGATATCTCCAAAGCAGCGACACCATGCATTGTTGTGTTTGTTGTTGCTGTGTTTGATATTCATCTGTGTCACATCGATGTCCACTTTAGTATCATCATGTGCTTGTGGGAATCAATGGCAAACTAGGGCAGTGTGGGGGGGGGGGGGGGGGGAGCAGTCCACTCTGCAGCCGTTCCAATCACGTGCTGATGTATCTTGGCGCGAAGCTCCAGTCCCAGCAGTTTAGAAATACCTGTGTTGTGACAACGGCAGGAATTACGGGTTGCATGGCAGAGTCCAGATGGGTGAAATATAGTGCGGGCAGATTTGAGTGATGCGAGATCTTGTAGCGAGATGAAAGCTGATTCTCTCTGCAAGGTGATTCTACGTTTTCCGCATCGGTAAAGCCTTTCGAATAGGGGAGAGGGCGTGGTAGGGGAGAAGAGCAATGACGAGGACGAAGACGAGAGCGAGAACGGAAAAGAAAGCGAAGGCGAAGAGGAACGAAGGCAAGGGCCAGGGTGAGAGCGAGGGCGAGGGCGAGAGCGAGAGCGAGGCGAGGCGAGAGCGGGAGGGAAGGCGAGAGCGAGAACGAAGGTAAGAGCGAAAGACAGCATGAGAGAGAGAGAGAGAGAGAGAGAGAGAGAGAGAGAGAGAGAGAGAGAGAGAGAGAGAGAGAGAGAGAGAGAGAGAGAGAGAGAGAGAGAGAGAGAAGAGA
>NW_023596461.1:25663911-25750691 GCF_011947565.3 Pollicipes pollicipes
GACAAATGTCCCTCTGCACTGTTTCAAGCAGGAACCGATAAGTCGAATTGGTGCCGCACTGCCAATGATTGGACTTCCTATACCAGTATTAAGTCCTTTGCGGCAGCGTGGGTCGTTGCGTCGATTCAGTGCCGGGTGCCCGAGTCGGAGGTCAGGACCTGTCGCACCAGGTAGGGAACCCGTGCGGTGCACGATATAGCCCTCCGACGGCTTCCGGATCGGCCAGAGGGCGCGGTCCCCGTATCGCAAGAATGGCAGCTGCTGGGGACCCCGGGCTGGACCGGGAGAGTCATTCGGGTCCTGGCCAGGAAATTGCGGCTGTGTTGTTTTAAGGCTGACGCTCTGAACGCAATCAGCAGTTTAGTAACACGGTTAATAGAGATTGCACCATTGCGTCATGACTTTGTCGTGCTGTACGGGCTTATCCGTGCTGAGCATTAAGCTGAAAGTTGCGCTGGTGAAATCTAATGTCCGAGATACATTACACACGCGACTTTATTTTGTAAGGCGTTCGAAAGCATCAGTTTTCGGAGCGCGGCTGCTTTTGCTCGCCGGTTGACCTCCACAGGTGTTAGCTGCAAAGCTAACCCTGCGAAACCCGTGGAGGCTGCAACGCCGGGCGTCGGCGGGTTTTCTCCTTAGACTGTGAGATCGCATGCTTGAAGCTTTTATATAATTATTCGCCAATTTATTCTAAAAAAGGATAAACTTCCCAGGCGAACAAGGGCTGGACATGTCAATGCAAATGCATGATGTTCTCGATACCTCATAAAACACCGAAACAATCTGGTAAATCGTATTTCAGTCGAAATAGATTAGGATAAACATCTTAAAGATGGAAATTTATTTCTCAAAGTAAATGAATTCAATCCGACGGACCCTTTTGGGGTGATTTGGGGAACGGATTTTCTGCTACCTTTCCACTAGCACGCCCTTTGGTAACCGTGGTGACCCTCTCCTCTTCTGACTCTGACTGTGTTCTTCAGGCCGCAGTGTTTGTGCATGTCTTTGGGGAACTCCCAGAGATCGTTCCAGGTCAGCACAGCCCATGGGGAGGAGGTGGGCGTTGTCCGCATAGACTCGCAGTTTTTAAAAGAGAAATAGTAATTTAGCACCGCGGATGACTCTTGACAGAAATATAAAAATTACTCATGGTTATCTTTATTTAGTAGAATTCTCCCACGCGGTGGTAATTGTGAATTCAATCGAGGTGTCAACACAACGCTGCAAAACACAAGACAAAGCACCACACAATGAAACGGGAAAAGCAAAACGCAGGTGCCACCCAAAAAGCGTCCCATGAGCACACACACATACACACACACGTACACCAACAAAACCAGCCCAAGTGCAGTGCAGCAACATCTCACGCTTATGTCCCCAGCGGTCGGCTCCGCGGACCTGACGTTCCAGGACAATGCATGGCTGTATGTAAACTCTCGCTGAGTCATGGCTGTATGTAAACTCTGGCTGAGCCTGGCCAGTCGACATTGTAGGAGCCGCGGCATTCCAGCCGCCGCGGAACGAGTGTCGCGCGACGACACATGGGCACGCCGAACAAAGATGTCTGATTTTGCTGGGGGACAATGGCTGCAATAAAGGCTTTCTGCACCTGCGCTCAATCGTGGCGACACACCATGTCTCCCCCTTGCCCACCAAAGCGCTTGTAGCGCTAGCGAGATGTTTTTCCAGCACCGCACCGCAGTCATACGTCTGGCCGCGAACTTCAGTGTTTTTGGACACGCTGGAGCTAAAGCTAAAGGTGCACGTTACGTTGGACAATGCCTAAAACGAGATCCGTTGCCAGTGAGCAGACACCTGTGTAAGGCAACGACAATAGCAGTTGAATATGTCTGTAATGGAATAAAGACAAATGATAGGGGCAATGCTGCAGTGTGAGTCAAGTGAAGGTACCACTGATACGCACACGCATATCTAACTGATTATATACAAAAAAAGTGCAAATCAGTTGTTCCGCTTGGGCGTGACAAAAAGAAACTGTTCATCGAAGTGAGAATATGTTTTACACGTTAACGGTTTGTGGATAGAAATCTGAACATATGCCTCACTATATACTCACTCATATACTCGCTATATATAACTCACTCATATACCTTGTTGGTGCCGGGGCTTTTCAGTTGCCTTGTTGAGATGCGCAAAACATCGTGAGTGAGCAATTCCTTTGGGGGGTCACAGTAAACGCGAGTCTTCGCGACAACAAATCTTCTCACTCCTCTTGACAAATTTGGTTGGATGCTGGCGTGACCAAACAACTACGAACATCAAAATTTTGGATATACGAGATGGGGATATTTCTTCGGGGTTTCGCCACAGATACCAGCTATCGCGTGATCCTTTGTTTTTTACACCGAATGCACGGTAGGTTTACATGCCGACGATACAGAATATGTAGTATCCCCTGGTTGTTATGTTTGTGAAGCCCATATTCCTTACGCATCGCTGAAGTCACATTTCTGAGTTCCATTTTTGTCTCTTTTTTTGTACCCCATAGTCATCAGAGAACACAGCACAAATTTGGCGGATTTCCATGTTATCGATACAAAATGTTTCGCACATCCCAGATAGTCCCCCTATGTTTTACCACTAGAAATTGTGTGACGGAAAAATTATACGAAGATCACTGGCGCCACTGTTTTCGGCTACAACCCAGTCTCTTAAGTACTCGTGCCATGCGATGTCCCTCAAGTCATTGCGACTTAGAATTCATGTACAAATTACTTCTTTCTCACTTAACTATTTGTTGTTAAATAAGCTTAAGTTAGGTAGACTTAAGCTTAGGTTAGGTTAAGTTAGGTAAACTTAAAAATGTAACTGCGCTGGTTTTATCGTACGTAAATAAACGATGGGTATTCATTAGAGTCGTGATATCGCGTCTGTCTTTTTTGGCATTTAGAAGACAAATTTAACTCGGTTTTCTAATCTTCTCCGAAGTACTTAGCTCAGAATGGTACAGCCATCAGTCTCTGGAAAAACAAACCCGTGTTTTATGCATACCTACCAACCATAACTAGCCTTGCACAATGCGGGGAGGAAGTTTCCTGATAATGTAACAAGAATCTGAAAACGAACTGGTCGAAATCCAGGGACCTTTTTGAGGTTGGGGAGGGGGCACCAAATTTGAGGCGACGGAACAGTGAGGTGCCGTACCTTCCTCGCCGATATTCTGGATCCACCGCTGATTATTCGTCACTTAAATGTGTTAATGTTGCAGCCTTCTGATGCATTATGCCTGTGAACATCATAATTGGTACTTGGCAGCATCGTGCAAAGCTCTGCAGCCATTTGTACTGTGCTGATGTGGATGAGTGATTTGCCTATCTCTAAAATGAGGCAGGTAGTTCGTTTCATCGCAGCAAAAATTTTCGTTGTGCATTCCTTGCTTACTATTCCAACTGACTGTCGCTGGCTCACTGGCTTGTGCATCGTAGCTCATCTGTCGACTATGTGTTAATGTATAGAGCGGGTGTGCCTGCCCCGGGGGAGGGGAGGGGGAGGGGGGCCTTCTGGCGCCCATTACGTGTCGCTCCTCCCCCGCCCCTGGTGGGAGAGGTCACATGCATACCACATATTGTAATATATGTCTTGCCCCTGGCTACCACCTTGTCTTCCTGGAGGTCAAACATTACTCACATTCTGCTTTAACAGCTTGCTATTGGATCTTTCCTTAGATACAGCTTGCCGTGAACACCTCGGTGCTGTGACCTGACTTGTTCCAAGCTGTCGTGGACAACAACCGGCAGCCTGAGGCTAGTGGCCTGGTCGGAAGCCGCTTTACCGCGAAGGCGGAGGTGCAGGGGCAGCGGCGGCCGTTTTGCTGCATGTAGTGTCATATACATTCTTCGCTCAACCACAGAGCCTGGTCGAGCTCACCCGCCGCTCGCCTTCCTGCAACACTGTGCTGCAGGTGCGCGATTGCGGTGCTGAGCCCAGGTCGTGATGGACTTTGACCAAAAGGCGACACGTTGATGAGGAGGGCGCAATGGGGTTTCCCGATCGGTAATGATGATACGCAGGTCCATTGAGCGCGTGCGGCGCTGAGGCGTTGCTGACAGTTGACGCGAGTTTGTGATGTGTCTGATTTGGAAAACTGATCTCATGCGTATGTCGGTAGAGACGCTTCATACTGTTGTGGGATGTGTGGTTCTGCTGTGGAATATGTTCTATCGTTGCGATTGAGATACATCGTTCTGTTGAGCTGTGTTATGACTACACGAGTTTGTTTGCAACGCTGATTTGGAAGTTTTAGCTTTTTCGCCACCGTGTGTCAATAGAGATGCGTCGTTTTACCATGAAATGCGTTGTTCTACTGTAGAATGTGCTGCTCTGCTATGCGTTGCGTCATTCAGCTGCGGAATGCGTCGTTCCGCTGTGCTGTGTTCCGACGACGCGACATTGTGCTATGGCGTCTCCGGTGTATGTCGATGGAGACGCGCCGTATTGCCGTGGGATGGGTAAATGTGCTGAGATACGTCGTTCTGTTGTTCTTGACAGATGCGCCTTGCTGTTGGGCTGCGCTATGAATACTTGATTTTGTGTTGTCACGCTGATTAGAATGTCTTTGTTCTTGTCTCTGGTGGGGGTTGATGGAGATGCGTCCACAGAACACAAGCACAAATATATTGCATGATCGTATATTGCAAGTGTATCAACATGATGGCTGAAAAAGGGATGGAGCTCTCGAGAGTGCTCAGGGACCGTTCAGGTGTCTGTTTGGTCTGGGAAGTTTTTTGTGCAAGGTTCTTGGCGTCAGTGCAGGTTATCTCGCTCGAGAATGCTCGATTGTCTTTATGTTCCGTCTGGCTGTCACGGAGATTTGCAAGCATTCTCGCGCGACGTAATTTGCGTCGACGCTAAGAACCTAGCAGGAAAAGAACAGCACAAGACAAAAAGACACCCGCTGAAGTTTTCGTTAAGTGTGGCTCTATGCAGAGGCAGGATTGACCTCTCTGTAGGCTTTGAGAGCTCTCGATAGGCTTGCCTGTTTTTCAGTGTAGCTGCGCGGGTTTTCCGAGAGGACTCATCTTCTCTCTTTCTATGTACACCCCTATCTACACCCCTAGGCAGGGGCGCGGGTACTGGAGAGGGAGGATGAGTCCCCCCCCCCCACACACACATTCTTAAAATTTAGCACCGGTCCCATAGGCGTTGACTTAAAGGAAGTTACCGAAATGGCTTCTTCTAACTTACGATAACTTCTGTTGCCGCTGCGCCCATGAGGGAACCGGCCAGCATTCTGCGCTGAGCGCTGATGGCAACTTTTTTGGTGAGGGTAGTAGTAGTGTTACGGGGAGCTGTATTAAACCAAGATTGGTCAACTTTTGTTACGTGGCGCAAATGCCGTAATGGAAGATTAAACAAGTAGCAACCGACACCAAAACCCATCCAGCCACGAACGAGGCTCGTGGCGCGCGTGTTGTCCATGCCACTTTGTACACATGACTGTCTTTGTGCCCACATCATCGCGGCTGTTGAGTGATCGTGACCAACCAAACTATGCTCGGTGGTGGAGTGCATGAAATCACTGGGGTGCACTACAACTCGTATGAAGCGGACAGAGATTTGCCAGTAGTGCAGTTGCGTTGCTCTGGATAAGGAAGCTCCTGATAAGGATAAATATCGTACTCTGCACTTTGGTTTGGTTGCCTTTAATCTACCCGCACGTCACTTTTGCGTTGAACATAGCGACGCACATACATGTGTCACACACGCCCGACGTTCGCAGCGACTATGCAGTCAGGTACAGGGCGGGCACGTCTGAATGCAGGCAGGTACGGACCGAACCCGACAGAATGTGGACAGCCCGGACCGAGCACGGTTCATTTGGCACATCCAGTGAAAAATCTGCAGCAGACAACAGGCCCGCCACGCTCGCCGTTTACTCGCACCCCTGTCGGCGGCACGACCGCGAGATGGGAGGACGTATGGGATCGAAGTGCATTGTAATGGCTAGTCCCTTAATGGGAGTGTTCCACATTTGTATGAGGTTTTGAACTGGAATAGCCATTTTAAAGATCGTTCCGTGCAGTTCACAGCCCTGCCCTTATTAAGACCTAAAACCTTCTCGTTGCTGAGCTCGCGCCCGCAAAGACGTGCATATTTTTTCAAGGTCGCTCAGGCATGCATGACGCCAAAGCAGCGTTATTCAGATTTGATCTACAGGATATCAGAAGTTTGAGATGGTTTCTTCAGTTGCTAGTTATTATGGAAATAAGACTTGAAATCGAATGCCTTAAAGGGAAATCCACCTTGGGTGATACTGAAACAAGCATCAGATATGATAAAACAAGCTCACTTGTCACCATTGGTAAACTGAAGTGGAAAAGACTGCTTTAAGCAGCACAATTCCCTGTTTGGTAAATATGCCCCTCAATGCGTCATGGCTTGATTACGTCATCGTGCCTTTCACAACGTTGACTGAGAGCCAGTTGTCGACCGATATATGTGGAAATCGTGCTCACGAAAGCCAGATATGAACGCCTCGACAATAATGTTTGTTGGCCTTGATCGCCACATGGCTTATGAAATCACAGGATTTGAATGACGTTATTATGAAGTTATTAATGCCAAGGTAACTTTGAAATGCTCTCTCCGAAACTGCTTTTTTCCATTTTCGCGGGCGTATGGCTCAGAAACTAGAGCGGCTTAGGTCTTAAGAACGATAGGATTTTACATCTGCACCGAAAGGTTTTCAAGATGGCTATTTCAGTTTAAACTTCCATATAGATATGGAAATATTACTTTAAGAATAATGTCATAATCGAATATGTGAATGCAAGTAAGCAGCTTAAACCCACGGCTAAGCATCCCAAAACACCAGCACAAAACGATATTTGGCTCAGTGAACACATGGTACACCGTGCTGTCATCCCTCGACAAGTTTTAATTGCTACAAGTAAGCGGCGTTTTCGCACAGCAAGTTTGGCAGTATTCGCAACATCACACAAACGTTCCACGACGCAATACAAAAATGACGCATTGAGAAGCTTATTTACTAGCAAGAGAAATTTTGTTGTCTAAGAGTAATCTTTTGCGCTTACCAAGTACACAAACATATCTTATTTCATCATATCCACTGTTTGCTTCAATATCTTTAAATATGGAACGTTCCCGTTAAGATTGTCAGGTACATAATGCTACTCGTCGTTAATTGTACGTACTCGGCTCGCTGGTCACATACATCTGCTATTTACGACTGGTTCGCTATCGGTACGAAGACAGCCCGATCTTCCTGCGGCTCTAATGTAGATAGGTGTCTTGTGTTTTTCTTCGCTCTCCGTGCCATTGCATTTTAATGGTCTGCAACACAGGCTTGCAAGGCTTGTCATCATACTCGCCTTTGCGATTCTAGGTAACTGACTCCATGGTCATATGCAGCTTACGCCAACAGCTTTTTCCATTGTCTGTGTGAATATTTCGATGCTTCGGTTGCCACTCACCATTACGTCCGGCGTCTAGAGACTTGTACACATTGAGCTTTGGCACCAGTGACGTCATGCTAACGTAAGTGAAAGGTTAAGCAAGAGTCCCTCGCCTGTTTTACTTCTCATAAAGGTCTTAACGCTGTTAATTTTCCAACCTTCGTGGTACACTGTCCGGTCTCAATGGCGCCGTCATGAACGTTCCAAGTCCATAATTGAAAGCTCGTGCGTTTGAGGCCGGATAGATCCAGACCTTGCGTGCCAGTTCCTTGCAGAATTTGTCCGATTGTTTTGTAGAAGTATATGAATGCTATCAGTCCAACGCCCTGTTCAAATACATTTGAGTTTCTTCCAAGACGTATGGACACAATGCCTATTTAAACCCCAAAACATCCACTTCTGTCACATCTGTGCTGCGCTACCTTAAGTGACAGGCTTCCATATGTTCAGAGGAAACTAATGTTCTAGCGCACAATGGCATGTTTATTGTATTTCTAGCGTTGTGACGTTAGTTACGTGCAACATTGTTATAATCCAGAATCGTAAACACGGATGGTTACACACCAGGGTGTTATTGTTTCATTCAAATTGACCAAAATTGCACGGGTTTGATCACAATTGTTGATCAGATTGATCAATGAGATTAGTTACACCCTACGAATGCGTTTGGTGAAGCCACCATGAGATCGAAAGCCAAAGGCCCTTTGAGAGCTTACATTGAACTCATCCTCGCTCAAATAGCACTAAGCAAATAATTTGGTGCCGAAACTCAGTCACCAGCCGGTGGTGCGTTCACGGCTGAAAAAATAATGGGAATGCGGACGCCGTTATATGAATGTGACACAGCTGGTGTATGTAGATTACATATAAAACGATGACAAATATTCAACAGTTTTAGTTTCAAACCAACGCACTCCACCAAATTTCAAAAGGGGTCGTTTGGTTTGCATGGTTTATACACTGCTGGGCTTAATCGGTATGGGGATATCAAATGTATGGAGATCACCATCGATGTCAATGTGTTCTGTACCTCTGCATGACAGCTTATGGAGTTTCAGCCCAAAATATATGCAAGCTCAGGCAAACCCTGGATATTGGAACGTACAGTGCTTGATTAAAGAAAATATGCTTACAAAACATCGGGCTGGTGGTAACATAACTGAGCAGTTCAAATGTATGCAATACACGGCTCCGATAACAAGTCAAAGAGGCAGTTTTGAAAGAGGCCAAAGGGGGTGGGACAGCGATGGCCAACAGGGGCAAGCAGATCTACACAGCCATAGCCTGCATCCAAATGCTTTCTAGGTTAATCGTTAACCTGTATCCTTGGAATGAATTGGTATGCTTAATTTGTGAAGTGGTAGTGAAATATGTCGTGAAAAACCAAATGTCACAACTGAACTTGCGAACTGGCACCGAAACGTAAATGTTCAGGAAAAAAGGTGCATGAAAAATATGATCTCGATTGACGCGGATAGTTTTTCCCCCGATGAAGGCGCAAACTCCTGAACCATATCTGTAAAAATCACACTTCTCAGCAGCTTTTAAATTTGTTTTCGTACGAACGAGAAAGAAATTATCCTGGTTTTTATTTATTCTTAGAGAGCTGACATAGAACCATGTTCGCGCATAAGTCAATTTCCGTTCAGATTTTTGGGTATCAAAATCTGCTCTGTCAGGGAAACTTGCAGTCCACGTGCATCATATCATTGGCCTACAAAATGAGAACGCCGTGATTCGTGTTTCGATGACTGTCCTTCGTGAAGACCAGGAAGAGAATCGAGCCAATAACTGATCCTTGGGGCGGCCCCATTGATCTCATACACGACTGGAAGAGTGGTCTGTCATCGTGTATGAGCTGCTTCCGGCCACTCAGTGGCTCGAGAACCACTCAGCGTTGATACCGTACCGGGACAGCTTTGTTAGAACGCTGTGGTCGCTGCTGTCGAACGCATTATGCAGGTCAGTTGTCGGTAACATCTTTAGGCGGTCGTTGTCGGTCATAATAATGCGCTCGACAGGGTTAATAGCGCCATCATGTCGATCGCCGCGGCAGGTGTGTACATTAGCATAAATCTAAAATACCGGTCTCCAGAGGGAAAAAACCACAACTAGGTGCAATGCACCAAAGTCACGGGACGTCATTTTTCGATAGTTTTACAAAGCGCGCTAAGCGGCGAATTCAGCTAATTGTCAGCTAGAACGACATAGTCATCGATTTAAGGACTTGGATACGCGTGCTGATATTCACTTTTCTGGCAGCACTTCAGCCGTAAGAGAAATCGTAACAAAACGTCAGATGTGTGGTCTGATAACTGGAAGGCATATTTTGGCACCGGTAACGTAAGCACACAATCAATTCCGATCGGCCGTGATAACTTGGGATAACTTGTAATATAATGGAGGCCTTCTGATTAATCCAGGGGTCTTCTTGTTCCAGCAAAAAGACTCCCCATCCGAACACAGGGCTCCGTATGTCAAGGAAGGATCTTCTGATGCAAATAGGGGTCTTCGCGGACCACAGAAACTTCTTATTTTGCCGATTTGTTACAACGGGCTCAGAATGAATGAGATAAGCGAAAAAGTCCCGTCCCATCCCCCATGAAGTTCTACACTTTGTGTATAGTTGGTGCAACCCTATTGTTCATGAACCAGCCAGTAGGTAACGCGCATTCCGACGCAGAACGTGATTGGTATTAGCTATTAAGTGGTTCCAAAAGCAAATATGAAAAAGGGAAGTGTCATCAGTAGGGCTGTTTGCTGTTTTAGCCTGTCGTTTCCACGCTTTGTCTGCATCTAGCATAAACCATGCAGCATTCGCACGACATGGCGATTATAATTTTTTATTGCGTCTTTTTGACACCATTTGGTACCCCCCCGCCCCCTACGCCAGGCGCCACAGTTTGCATAAAGTGCTAAAGAGGCGTCCAAACCACAGCGTTAGTTTCATTGAGCTGTAAATAGCAATACCCCAGCCCGAAAAAAATAGATCGCATTTACACCTTGTACACCTTTTTGTTGGTTCACTCGTACGAGTGTGGTCCGGCCAGGTACCTGCTAACATCTGAAAGAAGCATATTTGTTTACAACGGGGCTTCTTGTCATATGAAGGGTGCCTCCTTATCTGGAACAGGGGCCTCCTAGCTCATAACGGGTCCTCCTAGCTCAAACTGGGGGCCTGCTGGTTCATAACGGGTGCCTGCTAGTTAATATTGGGGGCGTCTTAGTTCATAACAGGGTCATTCTAGTTCATACCGGGGGCCTGCTAGTTAATAATGGTGGCGTCGTAGTTCATAACAGTGACGTCATAATTCATAGCAGGGACATCCTAGTGTATAACGGGGGCCTGCCAGTTCATGACGGGGGCGTCTTAGCTTATAACAGGGGCTTCCCAGTTCATAGCGGGGCTCTCAGAGCCAGGGATGGGCTGAAGTTTGCCTCCTGATATACGGCATGGGAGACCTTATTCCTAAAGACCGTCTCATGATCCATGAATTGGTTCTCTTGATTTATAAAAAAATATTCTAGGCCTGACTTGGTGCCCTTCAACTTATTTATGGTGGTCTGCTTGATCTGATTACGCCTTTGTTCGGGTAAAACGGGCCTCCTAAAATTTCCAGACGGTAAAAACATGCCTTGCCCCCCTACTGGCAGGCAGGGAGTGGAAAACCACTCATTTTGCTTCCCCTTGCAGCGTGCCCATAGTCTTCCCCCAACGACCCCTGACTAAGCAAGCTCGTTTTCATAGGGTGGGGGAGATGCCAGGTTAGTCAGTCAGGATGGCATTGCTGTGAGTTTTCTGAAGACAAAATGTTCGATTTACGCAAACCATCTTGCACATCCCCACAAACATGCGACCACTTTCTTTTGTTCTTTTCCTCTCTCTCTCTCTCTCTCTCTCTCTCTCTCTCTCTCTCTCTCTCTCTCTCTCTCTCTCTCTCTCTCTCTCTCTCTCTCTCTCTCTCTCTCTCTCTCTCTCTCTCTCTCTCTCTCTCTCTCTCTCTTCTCTCTCTCTCTCTCTCTCTCTCTCTCTCTCTCTCTCTCTCTCTCTCTCTCTCTCTCTCTCTCTCTCTCTCTCTCTCTCTCTCTCTCTCTCTCTCTCTCTCTCTCTCTCTCTCTCTCTCTCTCTCTCTCTCTCTCTCTCTCTCTCTCTCTCTCCTCTCTCTCTCTCTCTCTCTCTCTCTCTCTATCTCTCTCTCTCTCTCTCTCTCTCTCTCTCTCTCTTCTCGCCTTCACACGCACGCGCACGCGCACACGCGCGCACATTGATCAATCGATAATTGGCAATGATTTCCTAATTAGTGCAGCGCCTACGCTGGTGAGCAGGTCGCCTGAGTGATATCCCATCACTACGGTCCAAAGTGTATTTATAAGCAACGCACAGAACGGTTCTAGCTCAAATTACAACATGCAAATGCGCAGTCAACCCGTGGCACGTGACGTCCAGAGACAGGAGAGTGGCGTGCTATTGCTTCGGTCACGCGACAGGGATCCATACGGTATCGAGGGCTTCGTCGTCTTGTTCCTCTTCCCGGCCGCGGGCGCGTGACGTCAGCACGTTAGCAGCGTAGTGCTCAGAAAACTTTCCTAATTGTACAAAAACGGGCACCGCGCGCCGGGAGATTGCGTTGTCGGAAAGGCGACTGCCGTTCCACGAGTGGGCCGACCTCGGGCGCCGGAGCAGGCTGGCCGTCGCCAGCGCGACTCCGACCGCTGGCCAGACCACGTCGACCGGGTTGGTGTCTTCTCTGACAGCTCTTGGACGTGGCGGCGACCAGTCGGCCAGTTTGTCGCTGTTGTGGCCTTTTTGCAGCGACCCTCCGCCTTGCTAAAATGCCAGCATCAACAGCAGTGGGATGTGAGTACACCTGGGCTGCGAATTTTGCGGCACTTGGTGTGTGTATGATTGTGAGACCCCCGAATGTACGACAGATTATGTGGGAATTCCCTTTAGTCTTTTCACTCAGTGGAAGTCGAAATGTC
This sequence comes from Pollicipes pollicipes, assembly GCF_011947565.3. Taxonomy (NCBI): domain Eukaryota; kingdom Metazoa; phylum Arthropoda; class Thecostraca; order Pollicipedomorpha; family Pollicipedidae; genus Pollicipes; species Pollicipes pollicipes. Next base: position 25,676,334 of record NW_023596461.1, read on the forward strand.
ATAGTTGGGATGTGACACTATTTTCATTTTTCAGATTACGAAATCCAGCCATCGGGTTCTTCTGGGTCCAATTCATGAAAGCATTTACTAAAGATGAAAATGGTTATAGTGGCAATTCTGAATGGAAAACTGGCTGTATCCTCCGTAGCGACAGATTGTGGGAAGTTTTTGCTGGCTCCCCTTGTCATTATCTCGTCCAGACACCAAACACACATTTTTGAACGGGAAAATGACTATTCTCCGTAGCAACAGATTGCGGGGACCTTCTGCTGACTCTGCTATCATTATCTCATCCAGACACTGATGGCATCTGGTTTGTTCCACCCCACACTGTCCACTCCAGTACCCAGGCAGGTTATCATGGTCTCCACTGTTGCCTTGTTGAATCCCGTCCTAGTGGGCAACGCCCTCTGTGTTCTGAGCATAGTCCGTTTCGGGCAGCTGAGTGTGGCCGTCTCCGGCGAACTGCGTCCCCCTTCGTCTTCTGCTGTCTCTCCGGACTGTTCATGTTCAGACTGCTACGCCTCAGGTCATCGGACACCTCCTTAGCTGCAGTAAAACGGTAAAGGAGGTGTTCGATATTTTACTCAAGCCTCGATTCTTCGAACACAATTGTTGTGATTTAATTTAATGGAATATTAAATCTCCGAATAATTTCAACGCTTTGTCTCACAAGCACGTCATCAGGTAATGACAAGCGAGCATTCAGTCAACACAGCACAGTTGGGTTGCCTGCTTAACGCTGTAAGGGTATCACATAAGGGCGTTAATTCCGTAAAAGTAAAGGCAGGGAGATCACCATGAAACGATCACTGCAGATGAGGAGGTGGAGCACATCTAAGAGGTACTCGTTTAAAATTCCCGGAGGAAATCTCAGTAAAAGATATCGCATTCTAGTGGCAGGTGGTGGACCTTCAAACAAGCTTCAAGCAAGGTGTGTCTCTCGCCTTAACCTGGCCGTCCGTCGCTGGATCATCGTCGCTTATATGAACCACTTCCCACACTTGGAGCTCCTGCTTACCCACACAACGGGCGAGGGTGGTGCTGGTGACTGCGCATGCTGAACATTGCTGTGCACCCGATCGCTATCTGAACATTGAACATCACAACGTAAGTTACGGTGTGAACGTGTGAAACGCAGGGTGCGTCAAGCCAGGCAGGGACGCACTTGCGCAAATTTTGTATTTCTAAGTGCATTCAACTTTCCATTTGTTTCTTTTCTTGACATAAGTGGATAACGCGTTTTCATCTCTCGAGTGACACAGAGTCTGGACGTGTGTTATGGCCTTTGGAAATTTCGGTGTTTTGATAACTTTCTTGCAAGCACTGAGAACGACTGAGATGTGGACACGGAACTGTGCATATATCGTTGTCGACAAGCCGCCCAGCGCCGTGCTTCATCCAGTGGTGTAGTGGTTGCTATGCAAATATGTTGTCATCGCGCTGTAAACGAAATCGGTTACACTTCTGTCAAGGTGCTGTGATCGGTGTCAGCGAGAACTTGGCGTGCTCGCTGGAGATCCTGGCGGACCAGTAGCCATGAGGAAGTGTTTGAACGCCCTTACGACGGTCACATACTGCTGTTATATTGGCAATAACTTTGTCGATACACGTAACGACGAGCAGCTCCGGCAGCTCAACAAAAACTGGAAGATCCGCCCATCCTCAGCTCTTCGTCACTGAGCAAAGCACGGGGAACAAGTTAAATACATGGCGGAAATATTGATGCAATAGATATGATATATTGATTGATATTGATTGATATTGATTGGACAATATGAGACTGGAGACTACCGTATATTGACAAACTCTGGACAAAGCTTGAATGGGAGGAGTGGACGTCCCGAAAAATATAAGCGGGGCGTGGTAAGGCAAATTCCAGCACTCACTTCCGCATGGTCATTGGTTGACAAAAAAACTCCAGCGAGTACGCCAACTCCTCTTTGACAGTGAGCATAGATTGCACATGATCGAAGAGCGATTTGAGTCTGTCACCGTGCACCAGTGTCCTAGAATGGCCGACTGTGGGTGTAAAGCAACACCCTATGAGGAGGAAGTTTTCACTCCTTTTCCCCATATTTTATGTGAGAGTTCACTCCTGCCCGACATTGTCTAATCGCACATGCCAAACCCCTATTTCCTTTTTGACATTTTCAGATCCATCCAAAACCGAACTCACTTGAAACCACCAAGCATATACGAGGCTCCACGGAACCTGGACACCTATGGCTATGTGCTGCCTCACCTACATCTGAATCATGTCTATGTATGCACAGAGCAAGGGCGCCGGGTACCTCCAAGTCCAAGAACCCCAGCGAATCCAGCCGCTTACACGCATTAAGATGATGAATATCACTATTTGAGCACTCATGTTATAAGATTTTAAGTCAAATCAGCTGATGACAAAATTTTACCAGAAAAGTATCGGTATTTATATTTATTTAACTACTTTTGTTTTTCTTGGTATCATACGCATGTGATGCCACTTTATTCTTCCTTTATTCTGGATTACCTTTAGAGGTACCATCTGCTGCTTAAAATGTTGACCGACTTCTCTGCAAGATGCTCCAACTGCAAACTTGTACGTATTTCATACATAAATTGGATTAATTCGCCAGCCGCCCAAACATGCACCCAAGAGTGAACAATTCACAGGGAATAAAGAAGATAATTTGAACCACGAAACTTATTTATACCGCCATTTTTACCCCGTTAAACCCTCGGTTAACCGCTGTATTGGCTCATGGCGGCGCTCAATAATGATAAATATAAGCCTTTTGAGTGTCTAACCCACCAGGCTACATGGCAAGGCTATCCTAATGCTGCCATACAAAGCTTTGGGACAGACTTGACGCAGATAATACATAAGTGTTTGATGGCGAAATTCTGCCCTCTGGAGATGTTTATCATGTGCACCTCTTACTTGTTTCGCATGTTAATCTCGTAGGTTGGTGGGCATGATTGATTTTTTTTTTTGGGGGGGGGGCGGTGAGTGGGATGACTCTGTCTGTCAGCAGATCATGCAAAAGGTATTGACTTTTTGTTTTGGGGCAGCAGGAAGAAAACGGTAAGTTTCCAGTGGACCAAGTAATTGCTTACCTCACTGGCTTTCAACACATGATTGGTAACCAGGGTTAGCCATTTTCTGTTTTAATCCATCGAGTTTTGTCCTAAGACATATCATGCTGCCTCACGGCATGCAATGGGCTTATTTTGTTCCATATTCTTGATTATTTGCCCCAAGTTTCTTGAAGTGGTCCCTCATGGCTGGTTTAACCAGATTATTTTTATAGTTGTCATGGTTTGCTGACTGGCAGGTGACTTTACTGCATATATGCACTTTTTTTTAGCACAGGGGTACTCTTTGCTGCATAGCAATTATAATATGAGTTAAATATTAACATGAGACAAATAGTCAGACCATCCCATTGAAACTGTGAAGCCAACATCTCAAACTTTATCATTAAATATGAATAAACAAGCCTAAATAGATGCCCTTACCGCAGCTGAAAAGGCAAGCAGCAATACTGGCATGGTCATCTTAAAGTTATGCTACTTTTGGGGAAGAGAGATTGTTTTGTGCAGCATACCCATTATTGCCCTTGACATAGGTTAACCATGGCAATTAAAATAAGTTGCCCAAAGTGATCTAAAATGTTTTCATTTGTGTGATGTCAACTTAATCTGATGTCAACAAGCATACACAAATGAACTGAATAAAAATGCAAGTTGAAGCCAGCCAAAAACTAGCCTTATCATGTTTTTATCACAAGTGCTGCTGTTAACAGATAACTGAGTTGAGATGATGCTCAACATATGGGCTGCTTTAAGGTAGGTTAGGTTGGTTAAGTGCATGGCACGTGGAAGTAGGAATTGTGCAAGAAATAGTAACTCACAACTGCTGTTGTGATATAAACAGCTTAGACAGGATGGGATGCAGAAAGGCCTCTTTAGGTTACGCATAGTTAGGCTACGTTCATTGAAATAAACGTTGGTATTTTGTAAGAAACAGTCACAAAATGTTTGCTTTTCCTGACCCCATCTTAGCAGCAAGAGATATGTCTATTGCGTTTGATTTGGTGATGGGCTGATGTGCATGAGGCATAAGGCTGATGTGCATGCATGCTGATGTGCATCCAAGGTTTGTTTTTTTTAGTGTCTTATGCTTATTGAATTTTCTGTTGTTATTTTGTTATTGAATTCCTTTGCTCTGTTTTGTGTTAAAAGTGCTGTGGAAGGGAAGTGCAAAGTGCAACATCAAATTATTGGTGTTAATAATTTTTATGCTCATTACACCGTTATAAAATTACTATGCTTTAATGTATTCTGTTTCACTTTAATGCCCTAACATGTCAAAAAGCAGAACAGTTTTGTCAATTTTCTGATATTACATCCACGCCAACTTGAAAAACATGTCTTTGTTTACTGAAGCATCATTCACGAGCTCATGATTTTGATCTTTTGTGAATTAGTATTTTTACTCCTGCACGGTTTTTTGCGATGGAATTTTTTACTCCTACGCTAGTTCAAAGGCGATTCTAGCTCCCTGCCGTGCACCCTGTGACTGTCACCGTGCACCCACCTGCAGCCTAGCCCAAGGGTGAAACTCCAACGGGGCGGGCAATCTGTAATTTCTAGGAAAAGCAGATAACAGCAGCCTGCAAAATGGACGCAAAGGTCAATGCTTAAGATCAACGGAAGCCGTACTCGATCCAGTGTACCAGGTACACCGTATCGCCGGCGAATGAAGGACGTCCTGACGACACCACACAGGTCACACGACGGCGGCAGGCGGGCGCATTACACTACATCTGTGAATAGGGGCCCTGATGGCCATCTCAAGGAGGCCTAAAACGGCCAACTGAGCACACGGCTAATGCTCGGATGGCAGCCGGGTGCGCAGCAAAACGGTCTGTTCAACGTGCGTATGTGCCACTTTGGAAACTGAAGATGTTTGGGTGTTATTTGAATGCATGGCCTTCAGTACATCCAACCAGACCTTAATATACCGTTATATACCATGATCAGCTTCTGATCGGCGTGTGGCGAGATTTGAGACGTTTGGCTGTTATTTAAACGCATGGCCTTCAGTACATCAAACCAGACCGTAATATACCGCCGTAGGCCAAGACCGGCGCTGATTGGCGTGTGGCGAGATGATTCAGAGCGCCGCCAACGTGTGTCAATCTCGTGTCTGCCACCAGCAAACTTAGATGAAATGTTAAATCGTTCCTGTCATATTCTAGAACGATTACAAGCTGCTTTTTAGTATGTCTTGGCACGTTCCCCAGCTCGCAGTCATGCGGCCCTCTTTAGCACGAGGAAGATTGATGCATTACGCTTAGTTTTAGTTAACGAAAGCTTCTACCGGATCGCGGTGGGCGCGTGGCTGCAGACTGACGAGGCCAATAGGCCCGTGCCGGCGATTTAGCGTTGCTTAACGAGTTACGCCACCGCTGCTCACCCATAAAGCGATAAACGCAAGTGGCCCAAAAGACCTTTTGTGAATGCGGTATGCGTTGTGAGTGATAACACATGACTGCATTTCTGGCAGTGGGATAAAGCTGGGTATATATGTGCATGCTGTTTGGGTTTGCTATCTCACTTCAAAGTCAGTTTTTACTGTTGTGGCCATTTTTAGGATATGACTGGTTTTCTGACGATCGGAAGAGACTGCGTAACCATATGACTAACTGCATAGCAACCACGATGCAACTACAAAGGAGCATGATGAAAAGAAAAGCATGGCTCTGCATTCGATTTTGTATTCCAAAAGCTGTCTCCAAACCCGCAGCAGAATACCATTGCCTCATTGTTCGACAAAGAACCGTGTTTGCAGTGTACAATGTGCGGAACTTATATGTAGCAAAACTTTCTACCGTATCCATGCACTGCTTCGGTGTTTAGCGAGGAGGAAAACGCCGATTGCCAACCATCCCCGCAAAGTTAGAGGCTAAACGCGTTGTAGTGCTGCCACCAACGCCGTTTTCGTTCAAAACGCACGTGCACCCTGCGGTTCTTCCACGTGGTGGGTTTCTGTAATGTTCGGGGTTGTGTGTTGTTCACGTCCTGTGAGTGCTGGGGCCGGTGTTTTCTGTCGATCACTGGCGCGTATGACAGTGTTGTGTGCCCGAGGTTGTGAGGGCTGTGCGCCTGAGTGGCACTTTAATATTTTCCCTGTTGTGTTTTCGGGCGTAGGTCCGCTAAGGGGCCTACGCCCAAACCTCCTTCCTTCGCGGCCGTTGCCACGAGGAGACGGACGTCCGCAGGCAGCCCGGCCGCCGGCCGCGATGCAGCGGCAAGCTGCACCAGAACAGGTGCGGAATGTCGTTAACGAATGCAGGAATATAGATTGCTTCAAGTGGCAAACTCTTAAGTGGCGACGAAAATACTCGGACTCCCGTGATGCATTCCTGCCGGACCCCGGCGCCATTTATGGACCGGGTGCCGGAAGTAGGAGCCTCCTTCGACCTCCTGTTCCCACACAGGCGAGCAGAGCTCGCGGAACGGGCTGAGCCGCGGTAGTGGAGACCAGGTGGGGCGTTGACCATCCCCAGGAGCAGTTTCTGTGTGAACAGGTTATCGAGAGGTGACGTTTAGATAAGCTGAGTGAGCGTCTAGGGGGGGGACTCTGCCCTGGCCGTTTTCCGAGTGCTGGAGACTGCGGTGGCCATGGGCCCGGCGTCTGAATGCCGCAGGTGGGTCGTTGGCCGGCCTGTCCGGCATGCGCTGTCACAACCGCAGCTGGAGGCGGCAGCAGTGGCGGCTGAGATGTCTGCAAGCGCAAGTGGTGGCGGCCGCGAAGGAGGTCCGTTAACAGACCTAAAACGACGACTCCCGAAAGCGAAAGCAAAACAGGGGAAATACTGTGATGACTCTCAACCCCACAACGCCAGGCACACAACGCTGCCGCACGGCCAGCTGGGGCAGCCGCGACAAATCGATAGGTCGAAAGGCCAACTTTATGCCCTTGTCTCTAGGATTTTTATATGAAATGGGTCTTCGCGACTGTTAGCAGCGCTGAAGACGCTTGTGCTATTTTCAGACTTCTCAGTTGAGTGGTCTCGTAGTTAGAGTCTTCAGTATTTTTGTATTGTGTGGTTGAAGGGCTACGTTCGGCGGCGATTTTTCACTACGATGAAAGGAAGACGTATAAACCTGTATGTCAAAATGATGCAAAACCGCATTAATTAAGTGTGTATAGTAGTTGACATGATCATTAAATAATAAATATTGATTATGGCATTGGGAATATTTTCAATGCATGCAGAACCATTTTCCTACGCGCTAGGCTTAAAGCCTCTTCTCATTTGCATATGAAAGAACATAGTTTGCACCCAATTATCCAAAAATATAAAAGCTGTTCATCGGCTTGGAAGCGTTCGGAAACGATGTCACAAGAAGGAACTACGCCTCATTCGCGCCATACGCGGTTAGCTGCCGGTGCAGTGTCTCCTATGCGTCTCTCCGCACAGGCGGAGGGAAATGGGCGCATCGTGATAACACATTAATCTTGCAACACGACGGCTCCCATGCACATGGAAGTGGATTCATTGCGGCCAGTGACTCGGTCCAACTCACTCTAACTCATCCAAAACATTTGAATTAAGCGGCCGCTACTTCCCTCCCAACGCCTGAACCTAACTCACGGGCCATGGCAGTCTGCACACTCACCTAACCTGTGACCTCACCTGACCTGTGACCTGGGTTAACCTGTGAACCTACAGTGCTCCTCTGATAGTCTTGCCCGTGGCCAAGCTGATGCTAAGCTCATCCTCTGCCCGAAGGATTTCCCCTTTTGGTACGAAGAAACGTACCGTCTGCATATTAGCCTTGCCCTGAAAGAACTGGCATAGATTCTCAGCAGAGAATATGCTTGGAAGGGAGGCGCCACAGGCTGGCAATGGCAGCAGTCCTTTCGAGGTCCCCCAACCCGGTCGCATGAGTTCTTCCCAGGGAATATGGCAACGCAATATCAGTCGCCCTTCACGCCTAGGTCCTCTGCATGAAAGCAAATGTTCACAGAATTGAACCTGTTCCTGTTCTGCGCAGCTGATCCATCTAAAATGTAATGCATGTTTAGCATCTGAAACGAGACTTTTCACTTCTGGTAAAAGGTACAGTAGAAATTATGTACCGCAATAGTGTTATGTTTCACCGCGTCTGACCCCGTGCAAAAGAGTTTGTGTGTAATCTTTCCAGGTTGTGGTCAACGTACCACGAAAGGATGCAGCATGCATTGCGGTGCATTCCAACGAATCTGCTGGGCTTTGCCTTGAACGACGAAAGTGTAGCTTTCTGAAGTCTAAAATATTCAGTGCTTCGTTTCCTTGCGGTCGCGTTAAGGGTCATCTAAAAATTTATCCTGGTGCTGGGCCGTAAAGTGATGTCTGGTAACTGCAACGGTGGCTTCTGACAACTTGGTCAAAAACTCATCCAGTAGTAGAACACGTTCAGTTTAAGTACGGCATTCAGTGTTCACCCTCTACCTATATATGATTTACTGACGGAATCCAAAACGCTCTCTACATGCGTATTGAAAGTCGTAGTAAAAAACGACCGCACACCATCCTAAACGCGGACAGTTCTCACTCCTGCGTCATGCGGGATTCCTTGCGGACATCACACACGGCGTGACTCAGTAGATCCTTTTAAGTGACTTCTCGCATGTCAAGAGATCCGATCATCAGCTTCGACACACCCGTTGGTTGGAATTCATTAGCATCACTGCACCCATTGGAAAAAGCAAAGCAAATTAGATATATTATTTCGTAAGTTGCTCAGTGCATTTGCGAGGACCATTATTCACTTAGATAAGACGGCAGGAGTAGCTTTATTCCTAGGAGAAAAACTAGGAGAATGGAAATAAAGATGGGTTGACATTTCGGCACCATCCCTTTATCGAGACTATGGCAGAAGTAAATTCAAAGTTGTCTCCCGATAACCCTACTTGGTTTATTCGAGGAATAAGTCTATTACTACTGTCTTATCTAAATATATTATATTCATAGTAGTGAGCCGGGAGTCGAATAAGCTTTATCCCGCAGGAGTCGCCGCTTCAAACCGAACTGTTAAGCTATTCGAAAGAATTTCGAAAAAACTGACATCACCGATCAAATCGGGCGTGTCTGATGTGAACTAGTGAGTAAAAAAAGGTGTCCCACTCCCTTTAAACCTCGTCGCGCACTCGTTCGGTGCTTCCCAAAGGGATCGGCACAAAGGGGTTGTTATTTCATTGTTGCAAGACACTGTCAAGATAACCACGCCCTCCACCCGCACAACAGGCACTGGCCCAAGGCTCTATCACGGGGCCTTTGCCTATGTCGCCCCATAGGAGCAAGAAACCAGACCACCTTCGCGGTACGCTCCCATCCCCCCTCCCTCCTCTGCTCCAATTACCTCGGCCCGGACAGTACACATGAGGGTGGGGAGAGGGTGCAGAGGTGGTGAGGGGGGGGGGGGGGGGCGTTTACGGCGATGCGCCGCGCGCCCAGTCTTCGTGCGCTACACATGATTCGTCGGGAGTGTGGACCATGTCTTTCTAAACAGATAATCACCGTTTTGTTTTCTGGGCCTGGGGAATAAACTACACTCTTTCGCATGCAAATAAGTAAAGGATCAATATCATAGTGTAATTGTTCTTCGTGCCTTGCAAAAGATCACAATGCCCTGATTATTATTTGTTGTGCAATGACGTTTTCAAGAGAGGCATACAAATATTCAGGACAATTTTTAATCATTTCAACGTAAAGGTTTGTCACCTTATCTCTCAAACAAATGGAAACATTGCCACCGGAGGTAGCTCCGGAGCGACCACGGAGCGACCACGACCACGGAGCTCCAAATTGCCGACGTCTATAACTCCGAAACGGAGTAACGGAAAGATAAAAAAATGTCACCAGCGACTCCAACGCTGATGACAACTCCAATCACCCGATTCAATCGAAATCCAAGGGATGAGGATATAAGGCACTTGTCGATTTGTCCTGGAATGCCCCACCTACCGACAGACAACAAAATCTGCCATAATCAACGGACATCAACACATAAACCCTAGTACTCGAGCACTCCGCCAGGTGGCAGGACCACGTTGTGTACGTACGGCTTCTAACGAAAAGTGCGTCAATGGTAAACACTACAAGGCGTTAAGCTCGTAACTTTGTTGGGGATGTTTGGTGATCGGTCTTTTCTTTCTCACTAACTTGAAATTGGAAGTCGCAGACCTTCTGCTGCATATCTTGACTGCAAAAAAGCACGAAATTTAAATAGAGAGCAAACTCAGCAACCTAGGGAAATGAAGCGCGTGAAATCGGATACGCAAAAGGATAGATATATCGGGCATTGACCGTCCAAATTCGTCGACCACATGCGGCTGGTACTATGTGCGGCTAATGTGCCAGCGAAAACTGTTATCCTATAGATCTTGCAATTATGTGTGTATTTTTTTCAGTCATGGCTGTACCCAACCAAACGTTTTAAGGACTGCGCACAGTTTTACTGCGTCGAAGATACCTTTTTAGTTTCACTGTCCCAAAATAGTTTACGTTCAGAACTGCTACGGCGGGAGTATGCCGATAATTATGTCCAATTATCAGCTCTCCATGTCCGCGAGTAGGTGAAACACCGTGAGTGAGGAAAGTGCTGGCTCCCGTAAAGCATATGTAGGGTTTTCGGCAATAGGGCGGGGTCCTTCGAGCTCCTAGGAAGCCCTATACATTGGAACAACTCGAAACCATGGGGGCAGAATGGTTATGCCTCGACACTGAAATCAGGATAACGAACACATGTTTATGCTGCAGTTGAAGAGAAACCTTGCGCAGACGTTAACCAATGAATGACACCAAAGGACAGAAACCAGTCATTGTGTTTAAGATCGGCTTCAAATTTCGGTTATGGATTGATTCATTATTTTTTGTCTTGGTGCAATCTCGGTTGGTTTAAAGAAGCTCTCTCCGAGAAGCAATGTTAAATTCAGAATTTAGGGTGTTTGCATGCCGCTGCAAAGCATGCTCATTCAAAGGCGTGCTAGGTCTACATAAGCGGACGTCTCCAAGATATTCATTGAACAGATATCTGACTGGTCTGTTGCTCTCACCTGCATGAACTTAACTCGCTCCTTCGTCTTGCAAAACCTGCATGTGATTTGTTCACTACGTTATTGGAAAGGTAAACCAAGCTCATAAACCACAGTTACAGGTATGGCAGCGCTGACGGCCCTATGGGCAAAATGGTTTTGTTAACGTTGTCTGGACCAGGCTTTGCCCCAGGGTGGGCCCACCGACCCGCTGTTAAGTGCTTTGGCCCTCCTGATTATTCCGCTTGCCCGCCAAGCTACTGTATCATTGATATATGGTCGACGCACATTTACCAGTTGGTCAGGTTTGTATCTGTTTTTTGGCGGGATATTGGTATGTGACGGTAGTGCGATTAAAGGGAAGGTTCCACATCTGAATATAATGAGGTAGGCATCAGACATGATGGGAAAAGCTTGCTTGTAACTACCGGTAAGCTTTTAAGGTTCAAAAACAACGCAAAGTAGCAACATTTCAAAGCTTGTAAAAGTGCGCCCTATCACGTCGTCGTTTGATGGCGCCATGGAATCGTTTTGTGACGCCAGCAAAACCTGGCAGCCTCTGGCAGTCGGACCTAAAGAATGCCTCGAGACACACGAAAGCTGGCGCCAGCTGGCCATTCTCATCGCGGGGGCTGTGTCGGGCGGCGGAGTAGTGGGTGGTTTGCGTTGGATTTTTGTCTTGGTGCTGGCCGTAAGAAAAGCTTTGGTGGACTGTCTGACATACGCAACGTAGTGATCGTCAGCTTTTATGACAGATTATTTATATCAAAGCACGATATGCTGTGCTGTTGCTGTTGCTGCTATGCTGTTGGTGATGATTTTGTCAATACTGTATTGTCATCCAATCCTTGCCTGCAGTGCTGTAGTCCTGTAGATCTCCAAATAAACCTTTTTGCACTTTTGCGGGCGTGTAACTTAGGAACTAGAGCGCTTTGGGTCTAAAAAAAGAACATGACCGTGAACTGTATCAAACGATCCTCAAGATGGCTATTTCAGTTCAAAACGCCATACAAATGTGGAACATTCCCTGTTAAGTGCTCTGGATAATCTTTTTTGTTGAATAAACCCACTATGCGTCTGAGGTCGCGGCCAACGGCCGACTTGTCTGACGAGAACTTAACTGTGCGTGCACAGCTGAGCCGCACCTGCGCAGCTGATCTCCACGGGCACAGCTAAACTGCACGTGCACAGCTGAACTGCACGTGCCATCTGTGAATGACGAACAGCTCTTGTCATGCGCATAGGATGGCTGACTTGAGCTGGGGATGATGGGAGGTCTTATCGGTTTGAATAAAATATCGATAGTGTACTCCCACGAGGGGTGCTAAGGTATCACAGCATGAATAAATGATTTGCGTATTGTTCCATACGCATGTTTCTTGTTCAGTCTCACAGCGGAATTGTAAGAATTTGTAATATTCAAGAAATGTGCTAGCTTGTTCAGGCTATCTGTGCATACTCCAAAAATATCGTCGATACAACGAATGTGTAAGCCAGACAAAAAACTTAGATTCACGTAGATATAGTAGGTTCACGTAGATACACGTAGCTATAGCTACGTGTGAGGCTTCCCGTACCCATACCCGTGACAATTTCGGAAATTTGTGGGTTAATGTTTGGAACAAAACGTACATCATTGGTGGCCAGCACGTGGGTTAAGAGGGTGCATATGTTATTGACTGTTGTGCCAAAGAAATTAATACTTGGCAAGATCGTCCCAAGTAAGTTCGTTATCGCCTCACTAGCCTCCTGAATAGGGATGCTTCCACAAACGTTTCAGATCGCGCACAAGCGCCTAGCGTGACTACACACGGTTTGTCAACCCGAATGCATTGTTTTGCTCCTGAACTGCTGCCCCGGAACTTCTGATTTGCCCTGGAACCTCTTTTTCTGTTATTTGCATACGTATCGTTTATTATCAAGACATGCCGAAAGATGGTACCTACTCATGAACCGTTCACGTTGCAGAACTTAATGCAGAAAGAATGCATGGGTGATGGCGTGTGGTTCGTCCATCCGGAGCACAACCGCACGTGGACCAACTACACTGCGTGCGACCAGGCGCCACCCTCACATGCCGTCATTCCGCGAGAACACCTCTCAATGCTCAACTACACCGACAGCGTGCTGATCCAGGTGAGAGTGGGGGGGGGGAGGGGCATAGGGTCCAATTTGGGGCGGCTAGCACTGCCGTAGGGTGGGGCTGCCGAGGCACCCAACCCCTCGGCGCCCCATGCCAGCGACCGCCAACGGCCGGCTGCTACGTGTCGGTCGTCGGCAGCGGCAGCGGGAGCCCCCCGGGGGCGCATGCGCAGTTCCGGTGCAGTAGCGTGAAATGCAGCCAACCGACGCCGAAATCAGCGATAAACAGCGGCGTCAGCTGGCGCGTGCACGCCCAGCATCACGTCGCGGTGCTATTGATCCATGTTTTGTGTGGACGGAAATACCAGGGGATGGTCGAACAGTGAGAGGACATCTAGGACTTCCACGCGCCCATGCATTGTTGACGCCACGAATGCCACTACAGAATGTGACGGCAATAAACCGATCCATAAGTATGACAGCCAGGAAGTGTATGCTTGGCCGCTGTCAGTTTGTGACTGCCAATGGCAACCGCCATGAAAGGCTTAGGTTTGATTATGCCAAATACCTGAAACGAAATTATACCACAAAAACGGGAATTATACCAAACAAAATGTGCCCAAAGTGAACGACGGAAAAGACGGCGGAAGCTGCTCGTGCTGGCCGCGATCGGGTGGCCGATACCGACAAGACCGAAGTGGTCACTCTTACAGGCTATTTGTTTGCCACAAGCCAACAAACAGCTCGAGGATATGTACAATGACCTGTGAGATACCGTCTGTCATAGTACCGCCTTGAGAACGACAGCATGGCCGACCCAGCGACTTCCATCCCATGAAAGGTCCGAATGCACCGCCAGGAAGCGTCGCGATTTCTGCCGCACATCCGCATATAAGCGCCTATCTCCGGCGCACACAGCACTGAGCGCATCTCTAGCGCTCATCTCTAGCGCACACAGCGCGATAAATACGTTGAGGACAGCAATAGTAAAATTGCGTCTTCACCACAATGCTGCACGTGCCTCCCAGCATGACTGGTTCGGCACCGCCGTGACCAAACAAATACGCTCCAGATATACGAGAGGATGTTATTTTCTAGGCGGCTTTACCGCCAACAGCAGCCAGGGTCTCTGATGAACAACTACGTCCGAGTGGGAGACAATCTTAAGTGCCGGCGGCGCAGTGTGTCTGATATCCCTCGGTTGTTGAATCAATGAAACCCATGTTACTTGTGCATCGCTGAAGTCAAATTTCTCACCTCAAACTTTGGTAATGTTGCATTTTCCAGACAACTTAAAGATGCTCCTCGAGATTCGTTTATTTCCATGCTAAAGACACGCAGCCTTTTAATATTCCAGTTGATATTTTATTTGAAATATTTTGATATTCCCATGCTTCTAATATTCGTATGGTGTACTCCAAGCAAGTATTTCGCATCAAAAGTATAAGGTGGCACTGGCCTCACCACTTTCTGCTAGAACCATAAACATTGCAACACGTGGGTCATACCACGTTTTTTGACTCATTACGATTTAGAATGCATGTTCAAGTTACTGCTTTCGCTTTTAACCACTCAATGTGAGGTCAGCACTTTGCAAATTTGTGCTGGGTCCGTCATACTTAAGTTAAAGATGGCTACTCATTTGAGTCGTTTTGTCGTGCTTGACCTCGATGGCATTTAGGAGCCATTTATTCAGAATGGAAGAATCCGTCAGCTTCTGGAAAAATTAACCGCGCGTCATGTACATATATGCGCACTTTGACAAACAATTCACGATATGAAGGGGAAGGTAGTTTTAGACCACTCTCAGCTAGTGTTCTCAGGAATCAATGACACCTGGCGAATGCCGAATGTGGAACTGGCCGAAATGTCGTTTGCGTACTAACACACTAGACGAAGACAATGGTCCGTGCAATTATTTATCTGTGGAACCTGGGCATGTCCTGACTGCTCACAATGGCCCGGGCCCCAGGTGTGGACACCGGTCATCAAGCACATCAGCCGGGTGGGGTACAGCATCTCGCTGACCGCCCTCCTCGTCGCCATGGCGATCTTCTGCAGCATCAGGTGAGCGCTGCTGCCCACCGCCAGCCAGGGTTTACCCGGCGCTCCTCGGCAAATGGAATGTCTCAGGGAAACTATTCGTGACTTTTGAACGCGGAATGTTGGTGGTTCGCTGCTCACAGCTTTAACGATGTTTCTAAGCAATGTTTAGGTTCCCGTTGTTATGAATGTCCGACCTGCACCATATTTAACCCCTCTTATGATAATCACCTGATGTTCAAACGAGCGATGTTGCTATTGTTCGCGGGGACTGTCGCCTTCAACATCTTGCGGCTGCTTTCCTCAAATTGCCCTTATCCTCATCAAAAGGGCATTCAAACGTTCCAAATAAATGGTCGAAATGAAAGACGTTGAGTCCTGACGCGGTGATTTGTGATGACAAACTTTTATATCGAAATGGGCATTATCAGATCACCTTGCCCTGGGGCCCCGCCAGCATGGCTCACTAACTGAAAATTGCAACGCGGTCTGTATTGTGTTTGTGATCCTGGTCAATGGTCTGTGATCAATGGTCTGTGTCTGTATGTGATCAATGGTCTGTGTCTGCATGTGATCTTGAGTTCCTGCAGATGTACAATACATTATTTCTGACCACAGGAAAGTATCATTCGGGTCATATTGACCCGGTTAGCTCTTTATTTTGTCATCCCGGGCGGTATATAAATTGAACTAACTTGACCTCAGATAAACTCTGTTTCCTTTTATTGTATCACTGTATATCATTTTATATTATTTTTGGTCAGCCTAAATTTATATTCTTGTCACTAACACATCAAACGTGCGTGATGGTCAAAATCATTATTCGATTCTGTTACATTGTCCCAATCATTTAGCGAGACAGAAGTTGATAGTTGTAATAGTTTTGAGCATGGTGGGCTCCGATAGCTAACGACATAATGCTCACAACGGTAGGACAACGCACCTGACTTATCCAGGCGCTTTACTGCGAAAAATGGCGCGGGTTCAAAACGATCACGACTTCCCTCCCATCCGCGTGCCTAAGCCAACGAAAACTTCAACGCTCATTGGCGGAGTTTTGTTTCAAAAGCGAGAAGTGCGCCCCGTCCAGAATATTTTCTGCATTTTCTTTGCTCTAATTTGCTGTTCATCAGCATACACGAGTACGTCTTTTGACCCCTGAGAAGTTGAGCCTACATTTTCCTTCCAGCCTGTTGGGTTTGCGTTGATCGGAGGCATTAGGCTTCGGGGTTCAGGTATCAGTAAAGCGACAGTCCGTCCGTCGACAATCGTTAACGCCTTCAGCCCGTCGCCACGACAGGCCTAATCCAATCCGACTGGCGCGGCTCATACGACAGGTGACTGTGTGTGTCATGATTGCGCTCTCGGAGAAGATTGTGGTCACTGCTTTGCATCGAACAGGATTGTGACCATAGAGAAGATGATAGCCCGACAGTATGCAGCGAAACACGTTTGGATGAGGTTTAGCTCCCACCGGTACCTTCATTTTAACAAACCAACAAATCCCGCCTCCCAAAAAAGTACCGTTTTGGCGTTGACGCAAGAAATCCCAGCTGACGTAGGGGAGCACTGCCGCCGTTCGACCATCCAGACACCACCAGGCTGAGACAAGTCTGTGGCGTGTGATGCGATTATGGAGCGAGCTGCGGCCCGCTCCAGGGCGAGAGGCACTGTTCCGCCATGGACGGACCCACGCCGCCGACCGACGTCCTACACCGAGTGGTCACCGAGTCACCGAGGTCACCGAGTGCCAGCCACCTGACGACTTGCAGCTAAAGCTTTTCCCGCACGAATGTCTTGTAAGCTTTTTGCGGGGGGGGCCGGATGACGTTCCGAGTTTATCATTTTGAACGTGAACTCGCCTTTACAGCCACGCTGCATCTGCTCGTTACAGGAAGCTGCGGTTGTGCCCGAGGACGAATCTGCACACCCATCTGTTCGTCTCGTTCATCATGAAGGCGGTCATGGGGATCGCCTTGGACAGTGTGTCGGAGGAATTGGACGAACTTGGATACAGTGGGGTAAGGCGTGCCGTGAGCGTGGGGCCCATGAGTGTTGTGTCGGAGGAATTGGACGAACTTGGATACAGTGGGGTAAGGCGTGCCGTGAGCGTGGGGTCCATGAGTGTTGTTTCGGAGGAATTGGACGAACTTGGATACAGTGGGGTAAGGCGTGCCGTGAGCGTGGGGCCCATGAGTGTTGTGTCGGAGAACTGGTACGGCACTGGATACAGTGGGGTAAGATGTGTCGCAGGTGTGTGAGCCCATGAGCATTGTGTCGGAGAACTGGTACGGCACTGGATGCAGTGGGGTAAGACCTGCCGCGGGTGTGTGGGCCCATGAGTATTGTGTAGGAGGGCTGATACGACACTGGATACACGTTGACAATTTCGAACAATTTAGTCTGAACCTGTTGATTGGATGGATTTCTGAGATCAACGCCCAGAAGCTATGGAGGGCTTGTTTCTTGAGCCCTTCGTTCTACCATGCGATCAAGAGATTACAGATCAATGGCAGAATTTGGTGGCGGAAGTTTAATACGCCGAAACGCTCGGCACGGTCCGCCCTGACCTCTGACGTCACCTGAGCTTTAGCGCTGCTGCTACCACCGGACGCAGGTCATCTCAGTCGAGGATGAATAGTGAGTGTCTCAAGCGACTCGAACCCACCCCGTCACGGGTGGTGATAGGAAGGCAGACGCTTTATAACCAACTGATTTATCTGGACGGAGTCGGTACAGGTCTCGTATGCACTCTATACACGCTCTGGTACCTCGGTGGGCAAATGATGGCGAGACTGAAATCGGTGATGACTTAAGTTAGCTCCATCCCACTGGTTTCGGGCCAAGGCAACGAAAAGATTTAGCCGTATAGGGCAGCTTTAGGCCTTCCACATTGGCAATTTCGGAGCAGACATTGCCGTGCACTCGCAGAAAGTTAGGGCCGAACTAACAATGCTCTCTTGACGAAGTTTCTGGAAGTCGTTGATATCCGAAAACTGCAAATTAATCACGTGAGTTCAACCGTTCGTCTTGCGAAAACGTGACATATTCTTTATCTTGACGGGGTTACCCGCATAAGAAATACTGGATCTATCCTTCAAACTCTCGTGCGCATTTCAATTTATTGCATATCGTGAGCGATGAAATAACATAACCACCGTTACCTGAAAGAGACACGTGTATGCACGATGGGGTTTCCTCCGTTGTGCGACCAAAGCGACCAGCTGCACGGTCCCGAGCGGTGGGTGCTCCCACTCGTGCAGCGCTGCCCTACACAGCGAATGGTGGTACACATCGTGGACGCGGCCATTGCCAGAAAGGGGTGACGAGGGGTACCAACAAGACAGACACACAGGCATCAGTTGTGATGCGAGAAAAGTTTAGTGGCTGTCTGAGACTGGGCATGCTCAGATTCCAGATGGCTGCAGCTCCACGTCAAGACACTGGCTCCCAGACCCGCCGGGTCACGTCTTCCGTGTTTCTCTTGCGGTTCCTCAAGTCTCTTCATCCCATATGTAAATCTTCCGTCTCCGTCTTGATGCGCGTTCGTTACCACTCGGCTTGCTATCATTTCGGCTCCCCTATGTTCTGATGTTTTCTTAGGTCACACCTAGTTCTCTCCTTTACTCTATTTTGCTCTCAGTTTCTTCTCTGTTCTTCCGGAGAGTTGTTTTTTCTGTGTTCTGTTCTCTTTTATTTTCGCTCTTGCACCGTGAACTACAGTCCTGCAAGTTGCGAACTTTGGGTCGTTCCAGCCGTTGCTCTGCGAGTCTCCGAGTGCGCGAGGTTGAGATCCATCTGCGACCCAGTGTCCCAACCCAGCGTCCCGACGTCCCAACCCAATGTGAGCCACCATCCAATGCGACCTGACGGACGGCTTTGTCGTAGCTACGGCTTTCCATTCGAGAGCGCTTACCATCTCATGTAGCCAATCAGGGGGCATCATCCAGGAATGTGTCGCTGCCAAATGGCCTTGTTAATGTTTTTGAACCCACTCGCCGTTGCTGGTTCTGGCACGGCACCAGTTAGACGCTCTATCATTATAGCCCCCGACTAGCTGGTGACATTTTCGTCACCCCGACCTCTAGCCGTTTTCTTTCCATTTGAGGATTGCAGATCTAAATCGTCGCACCCAGCAGGCCGCGCTGCATCCTCTCCTCGCAGAATTGCTTTAAAAGCATGAGTAGTTGTGCTCCTAGGTACTGTCGCAACTGAAATGCGTTTCGCATAAGGCGAATAACAGTTGTAGCTTTGCACTCGTTTCAATGTTCGAGTTGTTTTAACCTGTTTTACAAGCACCACTCCGTGTTGAAGATTTCATAAGCTGTCCCGTAGATGAGGAGCATGCCTACGGATAAAAACGAAACGTTAACGTTAACTGCGTGATTCACAAAACAAACTAGACAAGTGCTCTTAGAAAGAAAGTGAGGGTACATATGGATGCCCTAAGTCATGAGTGAAATGCACAGACTTGTGTTGCTCGGTAGGGTGCGCCAAAAGTAATGTCAAATGCTGCGTTCATAGTATATTTGTTCACTAGCGTGCAACATGGTCGGGTTAGAAGCAAAACTTATCCTGTGTCGTCAGGACTTGATCCTGTTCTGGTAATTGCAGGTTTGTGCGCGTCGTCGGGAGTAAAACGGTGCCTCCCAGTTCGTCCCATGGGCCTTCCCCATGAAATATTGGGAAAAAGTGGCATACGCGTCAGATAAGCGCCCGGGTGGCAGGTTGAAGCCGATGGGGTTGTGTGGGGAGCCAAATGACTTCCCTGAAATATAAAAGTTAGAGAGCTAGAGACACCAAAATGGCAGGGTAGGTATGTCTCTATGTTAACTCGTTTATATCAAAGTTTTTAGCTTCCTGAGTGATGAACTCTGGGTTAAATAAGGTCAAAGAAGGTAAAGCTCCAGATCTGTATCTAAGCTGTTCAGCACTCATCTAACTCGACGAAGCTCCGCAAATAAAACTGCTCAGCGTACCTTACCCCACCTTGGCATTCACCTGGCTTGAAAGTGGAATGGCATCACCAGATCGAACCTTGGAATATTTCTGAAGAAGTCTGAAAGCAGATATCGGAGCCCGCTGGAGAATCTACAGGATTCTTTGACGAGAAACATGAATGATACAAGAGTCCCATGAACAATCAAGCAAACAGTGAAAATAGCTCGTCGTCATGGAAGATCCCTCCTCAGAATGTCATAACTGGACCAAGGCCCAGAAAGATTCGGAAAGCAGTACTCAGGCATTTGATCCTGAGAACGACATCTCAAATCTCGCCACATGCATGCAAGCGCATTGTTTATGCATGCTTTTACAGCTATACTTTTCGCGACGTGTTTGGCCAGCTAGGGGATTCCTAAGCGCCGGACCGTTCTATGTGGCTTGCTAGATGTTCCAAGGAGCAGTTAGTTATTGATCTTATTGCTGGACGTGACCTAGATTGCGTCGAGTAAACTAATAAGTCCCTTGGTAGTCTGCTTTTGAGAAACGTGATTTTGAAAATGGGACTCCGGGGAGCAATACGTGGTTCGTAGAATAGTCCCAACGCACTGGAACAATCTTATGCTTCGAAATAAGTCCAGCACGTTCTTCACCTGAAATCTTGGCTGGTGTGCCACTCATCTCGTCTTGAAAGATTCGATCTTAGATGCTGGATATGGTTACAGTTTGACTTCGGAATGGTTCCATGTTGTAGTGCGGACTAGCGTAGAAAAACGAAAGCTGAAGTCAGACACTATTGAACCGTTGACCAATCCAAGGTAAATGTTCGGTAATGAACAGCTGCAAGAACTCTGCGTTGATATTTCTTGTACCATATGAGTGACGATGCGGTTGTGTGTGTTGTATTTTGCCCACGGACGTCCACATTGCTGTTTATCAGTTCCGATATTTTCGAGCACACGAACAAGCCACGTGACTTTTTTTCTCATAGAGAGCCATAACTGTGCGGAAATACGTTTGGATCACGCGCGGCACAACGAGATCGGTGTGACATAGATGTCATGCCGCAGCAGTCTGTTGAAACTATCAGAAAACGGCCGCGCTAATCTGCAGCAGTCTGTTAAGACTATCAGAAAACGGCCACGCTAATCTGCAGCAGCCTGTTGAGACTATCAGAAAACGGCCGTGCTAATCTGCAGCAGTCTGTTGAGACTATCAGAAAACGGCCGCGGTAATCTGCAGCAGTCTGTTGAGACTACAGAAAACGCCGCGCTAATCTGCAGCAGTCTGTTGAGACTATCAAAAACGGCCGCGCTAATCCGCAGTGGCAACGCCTGGACAGAGATCAAGCCACGGTGAGACGTGGCTTTGTCCGGCCCGGACATTACGACAGCTTTCCGCCGAATGAAGATCATACGAGAATCATGTCATAATTAACAGTTTATACTGACGCGTGCCTTTTCACGCGGTCCATCCTTGAAGGTGATCTTTACAAGTCACGAACGTGCTCTTCTTGGGCTGTGTGCTTGGCTGGGTTAAAAAGTTAGTTAATAGGGAAGCAACTGTAGAGATTCAGCAGCATAACGCTGATCCGGATCGTTGCGAAGGTATCTGCTGAACGATCAACAAAAAACAGGCAATGAATGATGAATGTAAAAACTTGAAGACCAAAGTTCCTGTTGATACCCTCGCTGCTTAATGCTTCAGAAATGCATGCCATGGAGGCTTCTCAATGCTTCACAAATGTATGCGATAGAGGCACAAGCACAAAACAACGTCTATGCGGTCTGAGCCAGCAAGCCTCCACGAAGTCGTTAATGAGCCGTCTACAGGCGACATGGAGTGATGTTGGTCTGTATCGGGCACCGAGTCGCCCGCAGGTGCGTCGGTTTGGCCGCGTCAGTGACTGATGGACCGCTGCTGCTGCGATGTCGGTGGATCATGTCAGACAATGAGGTGGCCGTGCGGCCCGCCGACCCGCTCCATAGCTCTTCATTACCCGGCCGACCCTGGATTAGCTGTCCCGTCGCGGCGCATCTCATTGGCGGGAAATAGCCGGCGGAGAGTGAACTGACGCCCGCGCGTCAGCTGCGGCGTGACGTCACACCTGTTCAGACGTGCGCAGGCGTGCTCCCGTCCGGGCGTGCAACAGGAGACGGGCTGCTCGGCGGGCGCCCGTGTACGGTAGGCTTAAAAAACAATCAGGGATTTCACGCGCGGAAACGAAACAAACCTCGAGCATCTCTCACAGGTTGTCTGCGGACGAGATGCATGCCGCGCACTTGTTCGTGACTTACGTCAGCTCCGCCGCCGCCGCCGACCGCCCGCACTTTTAATAAGCGTGGTGTCTGAATAAAGGAAATACTCACATTCGTAAAGGTGTGAGCTTAGCGACCTTGAATCTGTACTGCGATGGAAAGTTCAGGATGGAGACCGAGTTGTTTATTTAGCGAATTCGTGAAAAGGCCACATGCCCATACCGTCTGCAGTGGTCACAAACCATGGCAGGGGTGCCCTTTCTCGGTCCACAATTACAGTTAAACTTAACAATTTCCTGAAACAATGGCATCTGGATGTTCTGCATTGTGCATCATCCGGTACAAATATTACAAATTTTGGTGAAACTTAATACGGTACGTTGTAATCGAACTGCGCATTTAGTCTAAAGTGGTTGAAATATTTGACTGGCTTATTGGACGATCGCCCGACAGAGCCATTTGTGCACCTTCGCCTGACCGGAGGGGCTGGCAGAACCCGTGCCAACTTTCGAATGAAGACCTGGAATGAGGATCCAACCGGAATGTACCCGCTGCCCACGCTATATACATGTTTCCGTTTTTGTTCCAGGTCGATAGCTAATTTTCCAGGCCGCACTAAACGCGTGAAATTGTCTTTATCGGAAATGACACGAAATATTCCAGCCGCTGAAATTTTCACTGTTTAACAAAAAGCAATTCCGCAAGCACACACACACAGCACTTTTTGCTGTCCTCCGGTGTCAGAAATGGTTCATAACGTGCAAATGATGCAAATGGTCCCAAAGAAAATTCAAGTGGATCTACCAGTAAATATGATAACAGCTTGTTTTGCCAACGGAGCCAATGCGTCATAAATGTCAGGAAGCAACAGCGATTTGCGCGTTCATCATCATCACGCTTTTAACTTTGTCCTTTTATTTTTTGTTCTAAAGTTGTTGTCTCTAACTCTTTATTTTTTAACTCATGGGGTCAAACTGACCCCATCTACCGAGCGAAGGGTAATTCAGCCGGCTGCCCGGGCGCGTGTGAAAGTTGGGATCCCCGAAACCAAATTTGTAGGGGACTGAGGCCCCACCCCGACTAACTGAACAGAAACCTCGCCGCTGAAATAGAGCTAACGTCGCTTACCAACGCCGCATTTAATAATGGTGGTCGCTAATTTCACTAGCTTACAGCGGGATGCTTTCTGGCATTCGGGGTCCCGTCCGTGTTCCTGTTCGGGCAAATGTTAGAATGGATGACTCGGGCCTCTCTCGCCTCTCCCATCTATGCGGCTCTCTCTCGCTCTCTCAGGCTCTCGCGGTCTCGCTCTCATCTCCGTCCTCTCGCTCCTCTCATTCATTCTCTCTCTCTTCCTCTTCGTCAATTCTCTCTCTCTCGCATCTCTCTCGTTCTCTCATTCTCTCTCTCTCTCTCTCTCTCTCTCATCTCGTCTCTCTCTCTCTCTCTCTCTCTCTCTCTCTCTCTCTCTCTCTCTCTCTCTCTCGCTCTCGCATAATGGTGCCGGCGATGTCCGACTGAGGCGTGCGCCTCTTCCGTCAGAGCCTAGGATGCAAGATGGTGACGGGCATCTGGCAGTACTTCACCATGGCCAACTATTCGTGGGTGACCATGGAGGGTCTCTACCTGTTCTCCCTCATCTACCTTGCGCTGTTCTCCGACCACAGCAGCATCACCGCTTACGTCATACTTGGATGGGGTGAGTGCATGGTTAGGTCTTGCAGCCGAATTTAACGCGTGTCGATGTAGCCTTAGTGACGTTATTTCTTCAGTGCACCTGTGGTGTAATTTTGATCAGTGGTTCGTCAGGAATTAACATTTGCTGAATTTACAGGCGTCTTTTCCGAGTTTTAAACAGCTGTGCTACAACGCACCGTGTTATGCTGTGTAAAACAAATAAACAGTGTGGTGTAAAAGTTTACAGTTTATCGCGAAGCTTTCATGCAATCCGCGAAGTTGTTTGAGAAGCACTGGTCATTTCAGCTTCGTCCGGTTATAGCCTTACCATGTTCTGTTTATGTGGTCTAGAAAATCTTTACGGAAAACCTCATGTTGGTGTGTACGTTTCAGGATTTCCCATCTGTTTCGTGGTGCCATGGATAGTTGTCCGTGCCTTGAAGGAGGACTACTATTGCTGGCGAGTCCACATCAACAAGGGATTCTTCTGGATTATCCGAGGGCCAACCGTGTTCCTGATTTTGGTAAGTCCCCTCTGCTGTGTCTTCTGGCCGGTCCATTGCGGATCAGCGCCACGTGCAGAGGTGTATAGCAGCCAGTCTCCAGCCTCACTGATACCCCTCTTGGGTTCGCACGCACAAAGCCACATCAACGAGAATAAAGCAGCCAATCGTGAATTCCTGGCAAGCCTGGTACAAGCCTAGTAGATTGGACCAACCAGTGGCATGCTGGGTTCGGGCCTGGTTACTGGGTGGAGGTCAGCGCCGGCGTGTGGCGGGAGTCGCGGTTACACGGCCGCCGGCAGCGTGGTCACCGACCGGCTGGTAGGCTGCACCGCCTGACCGGCGGTGGACCGTGTCCCGGTCACACGGCCACCGGCAGATTGGTCACCGTCTGGCTGGTAGGCTGCGCCTCCAGACCGGCGGTGGACCGTGCCCCGGTCACACGGCCACCGGCAGCGTGGTCACGGACCGGCTGGTAGGCTGCGCCTCCAGACCGGCCAGCCGCGCTCACAACTTCTGTTGGAGAAGCCCTCGGAGCTCAGCTGGCTCTGTGACCCTCGCTGACTAGATATTCGTCTTGGTGGCGATGGCAGCATCAGCTGTAACTGCCCTCGTCGAGGCGTCCGGCGGGAGGATTTGGTGGCGAGGATGATGTCGAATTGTCCCGGCGGCGTCTCCACAGGAAAGCTGGAAGATTACTGGCCAGACAGATGATCTGCTTCACCAGGTAAATAACTCCCTGTCAGCGTACGAGAAGATGCCTACCGAAACACCTTTGACGACTCGTGATGGTGGAGGAGTCATGCACCATCGGCTCTTGCCGCAGACTGGAGCGGTGCTGCTGACAGGTGCTGCCGCTGCCGACAGAGGTGGTGATGACGCTCTTGATGCGCAGCCACCCGACCATTTGTCGGAGCCGTCGTTTGATGCTGCTGAGTTTCCTGATGAGAATCGTGAAGCGCATTCGGGGCACGTTTCCGAGAAGCCTTCGTAATGAATATGTTGCAATCTCCCAGGACCGGAGCGTCGTGGGAAGAAAGTTGATGACGGTCGTCTGCACGCTGTACTTAGGATCGGGTCGCGGCGTCGGCGCTCCTCGCCCTGAGCGGCATCCCTGTCGTCTGTCCCGTTCTGCGCGACGCGTGCACTCGCTCGATAGGGAAGGGCGAGCCGAGCGAAGGGAGGGAGCCCACCCCCCCCCCCCCCCCCCTGATGCCTGCAGCGGAAGATCCAACAGGCTCATCGAGCATATCTACGTCTACCGGCGGATGGAGCAGCCTTGACTCGCACTAGTTTTAGTATCGCGACCAGTCGTGCATCGGTGCCATGTGAAGGAAGAGGGCGTATCGATGTAATGCTTAAAACAACTTTGCCTGAGCCGAACCACCGTGACCTTCTCCGAGCCGTGATGCTGTGGCGCTCGCGTTGGTGCTCCTGCTACGCGCTCCTGCTACGCGCTACGCGCCCGCCGCCAGCTCGTTCCGAGCGTTCAGGCCGCGCCGATACGAGTGGCCTCGAAGCCGTGGGCGCCGGTCGAGTGCTTAGGCACCTGCCCTGGGCCAGCGCTGGCGGGCGGCAGACCAGCTGCCCCCAGCAGCCGTCCGCGCCGTGCCAGGCGAGGCAGGCACACCCCCGACGCCATGAAACGAAAGAGCAGGGCACCCGGCACCGGGACGGGCACTCATTGCCTCAAGCCCAGGTTACTGTACCTTGCCGTCCACCTCCGTCATGGCAATCACGACCTGATGAGTCTCATCCAGACCTGGCTCAGGCCAATCTCAGTACCGACTGTTGATGCTGCCCGGGTACCAGCTGTGCCGAGCTGATAGTCCAGACAAGAGCGGATATTGCGGGGTGGCGCTGGCCCGGACAAGAGCGGATATGGAGGGGTGGCGCTGGCGCGGACAAGAGAGGATATGAGGGAATGGCGCTGGCCCGGACATGAGCGGATATGAAGGGATGGCGCTGGCCCGGACAGGAGCGGATATGAAGGGGTGGTGCTGGCTCGGACAGCAGCGGATATGGAGGGGTGGCGCTGGCCCAGACAAGAGCGGATATGATGGGATAGCGCTGGCCCGGACAAGAGCGGATAAGGAGGGGTGGCGCTGACTTGGACAAGAGTGATATGAAGGGGTGGCGCTGGCTCGGACAAGAGCAGATATGATGGGATGGCGCTGGCCCAGACAAGAGCGGATATGATGGGATGGCGCTGGCCCGGACAAGAGCGGATATGAAGGGGTGGCGCCGGCTCGGACAAGAGCGGATATGAAGGGATGGCGCTGGCCCGGACAGGAGCGGATAAGAAGGGGTGGCGCTGGCTCGGACAACAGCGGATATGGAGGGGGTGGCGCTGGCCCAGACAAGAGCAGATATGATGGGATGGCGCTGGCCCGGACAAGAACGGATGTGGAGGGGTGGCGCTGCTGGCCCGGACAAGGGCGGATATGAAGGGATGGCGATGGCCCAGACAGGAGCGGATATGAAGGGGTGGTGCTGGCCCGGACAAGAGCGGATATGGAGGGATGGCGCTGGCCCGGACAAAGCGGATGTGAAGGGGTGGCGCTGGCGGACCGCGACGGCATCAGCGCTGTCTCAGTGGAAACACCACTGCTGCTACGTTATTTCATTACTCTGGTCGGATCGATTCGTACACGATTTGGAACCCAATGCATTTCAAGGATGATGCGACTGAGGAGGCATCTACGGATGATTGCCTGCCCACAAGCTGTGGAACTGGTAGTGTGGAAAAAGCTGGCTCTTTCCGAGTTAAGATTCCGGCATTTCGTGCGGACGTATTTATTGTTTTGTACATAAGCTGGTGCTCCACATTAACACATGGCTATTACTGCCATTAGTCAGAGAGATAAAACCGGGAGTCAAAAACAACGGAAAGTGATGAAAGGGATATAAGTGAAAACGAAGAAACATGCACATACATGCATACACAAACGGTATA
The DNA here is from genome assembly GCF_011947565.3 of Pollicipes pollicipes. Classification (NCBI taxonomy): domain Eukaryota; kingdom Metazoa; phylum Arthropoda; class Thecostraca; order Pollicipedomorpha; family Pollicipedidae; genus Pollicipes; species Pollicipes pollicipes. The sequence continues at coordinate 25,703,868 of NW_023596461.1, forward strand.
AAAGAATTCGTTTCGCACATAGACGGACTTGAGTAGCGCGCTGAAAATCTGTCGGATCCAGTCGTCTCACATGCACTGTGTGCACTGTGTGCACTCACAACCGTTTCAGGAGACGGGCCGCTCTGTATGTGCAGGACCGCAATCCTGTCCCGCGCGCACAGCCGGAGGGGAGGGGCAGGTAATCATCAATGCGGGTAGAACGGTCACAGATCTGCGTGTCGGCGTATGCTTGAAATGAACAGGCGAGATCGGCGGTCTCACTGAGATTACGAGCTTCGATGGCAGTTGGCGCGTCACGCGTTTTGGCAAGGCGTGGCAAAGTGCAGGTCATCCCGCGCGAGACACGCGGTCACGCATCCGGAGGTCAGCAACTACTCCGGTAGCAAAGTTAAGTAATTTCAGCAGTCTGGTGTCGTTGACAACTGACTCCCGGCCAAAAACTGAAATGCAATGTGTTACGCGCGAGATGACTGGACCCTGCACGATTGCCAGCGTCACCCGCGGGAGGAAATGTCTCAGGTGGCGGAAGCCGCTTAGGAGGCCGATGAACTTCTTGACTGCATCACTGACTATGCGTCCCAGATCAGGTGGCGGAGACCGATCAGGAGGCCGATGAACTTCTTGACTGCTTCACTGACTATGCGCTTCAGATCAGGTGGCGGAGACCGATCAGGACGCCGATGCACTTGTTGACTGCATCACGGACTATGCGTCCCAGATCAGGTGGCGGCCAGATCGCACGCCCAAGTTTTTTACGGTCTGGCTCCGCACGGTCTCCCCACCGATCTGTACGCTGACAGTTGAGAGTCCGTGGTTGTTCTGTCTGGTGCCGGGGAGAAAAAATTCGGTTTGAGATGCGTTGAGCTTGAGGTCGTGGGATGAAACCATAATGCTGGGGAGGGCAGGGTTGCTCAGGTTACGTTTGACATCGGATATAAGGATTTCGGCGTCCTCAGCGCACTGGGCTGCTGAGCGTCTTGCGCGTTAAGGCTGAGGTCGTTGACCAATCTTACGAATGAAAGAGTATTTTTAAGGATCATTTTGTGACTAACACACTAATTTAAGTGGAGCTATCAAGGAAAATTTATTTTCGACGCCACCATCAGATTGCTATGCTTTTCTGACACAAAAGCGCGTTTTCTCAAGTTGATGTCGCTTACAATGTTTTAAAAGCCTTAATTTTTGCATTATTCGTTAAACCTTCCATGGGAGCAATCAAATGATATCTGTGGATCCGCTATAAAACCGCAGAGATAGCTGTGAGTTCGCTATGGAACCGCAGAGATAGCTGTAGGTTCGCTATAGAACTGCACAGTGGGGATGCGATCAACCCGGACTGACCGAGCGGCTCGGCGCAGCGCTCCCGGCCGGCCGGGAGCTTTTGATCGGGGTTTGATCGCATCCCCACTGTGCGGTTTTACAGCGGACCCACAGCTATCTCTGCGGTTCTATAGCGTACTCACAGCTATCTCTGCGGTTTTATAGCGGACCCACAGGTATCATTTGATTGCTCCCATGGAAGGTTTAACGAATAATTCAAAAATTACGGTTTTTAAAACATTATAAGCGACATCAACTTGAGAAAACGCGCCTTCTCTCCCGCGCACAAGGGCATCGGTCGTCTCGGCTGAGGCTTAGTTAAGGGCGCGAGCTCTGTCTGAATGGGTGCTCCCACGTGTGCAGTGATTATGAAGTGTTCATACGCTTCGAAGGGCAGGGTTTGCGTTAACCCGTTTAACCTGAAGCCTTCAACGGCCAATAAAGGACTGCGACCACTCACCAAATTGTTGGCCACCGTTCTCTTCTAAGGCCTGCGTTGGTCGTTGACAAGCTATGCATTGAATGCAGATAGCAGGCCCTGAAGAAGGATTCTGGGCCGGCCATATGTACCAGAGTCAGATGTGGGCGGGTCAGGCAGCGCAGACTGAGGAATGTGGGCGGGTCAGGCAGTTTACCGAGATCAAGAAGTATAGAAGTAAAAGAAAGCCATGGTCCATGCTGGGAAATATGCGGTCGGGCGAGGCGAGCAGAGCAGACCCCGTCGAATGGCGAAGACGGGCGGCGAAGACGGAAAAAAAGACGGAAGACGAAAAAAAGACGGCATGCCCGGTTAGAATGAGAGTAGAAAATGATCGCCCGACATGTAGCGGACCAACTGAGCCGTACTGGAGAATGTGGCGGGTCAGGCAATGACATTAAGCCATAAAGGCAATCGCTTTAATACTGACTATAAGGTAATTTTAAGGGCTCATATACCCGTGGCTGTAGTAATTGAAGCATGGTCCCATTCTCCAGGTATATATGGCTCGGCGTTTGCCGCTGATGTCTCATTCACCGTAGCAGAGTCAAATGCATCAAACCCGGCACGCGCAGGGCCACATATGCCTGGGAAGTGAGGCGATTTTTCGTACTGTCGGATTACAAAGGGCCGCGGGTAACGGAACCCTGGAAGTTAACATATGGTCATTGTTAAAAGGGCCGCATTTATGTCACAATTTTCGGATGCATGATTCACGGCCCGTCTTGTTCACATCAACGGACCATAATCAGACGTGCAAGCGCATGTGAGCCTAGGCGTGAAAACTGCCTGACAATATATAATTCGGAAAAGTTTTGTGGCAACCTTAAATCATCTCGAGCGGTGGTCTAATACTCGTGTGATATCGCCTGTATACTGCTGACGATTAGAAGCGAAGCGTTCGACTGCCGCGGGTGCCAAGCCAAGCCCGCGTTTGTGGCGTGAAACTCGGTCTCTTTCGCTGAGCAAGCAACCGGATGGCTGGAGTCAGTGTTTGAGTCCGGAATGGCTGGAGTCAGTGCTTGAGTCCAGAATGGCTGGAGTCAGTGCTTGAGTCCAGAATGGCTGGAGTCAGTGCTTGGGTCCAGAATGGCTGGAGTCTAACGCCGATCTACGCGGTCGCCTTATTGGTTTCGGTTTGCCCAATGTCGACGTGATGGCAGCACTTCAATACGTAAACCGTGTTCATGCTGATGCACTATTTTGAGACGGGCTCACGAACGTATTCATCGCCGCAACTTGGCCTGGTTGGCACTGAAACAACGTGCCAGAGTCCGATGTGCGGCCATGTCTGCGCACCAGGCACTCCTGTCTTTAATTTCACGAGCTCTCACGGCATGTTCTGACCACCAGGTCAACGCCGTCCTCTTCGTTTGCATCGTGCTGGTATTGATGCAGAAGCTGAACGCGTCTATCTCCGTGGAAACCCGCCGATACAGGTACAGGTAACTGACCTTTCTACATCTCGAGCCCATGTGCTGTAGATCGCGATGGCAGAGGCCAAGGCTGCGGCCGTCTGCCGGCATGTGACCTGTAACGGTGTGGATGGCTGCTTGGTGTGCACATGCATTATTGAGCTGTCTGAACAGTGCAGCGCGAGAATGTTTGGAGCCACTTCAGTTGGAGCGGGAGGCGATCAGGTCCGAGTGCTTGCATGGTCACATCACGTAGCTTAGGTCAGGAGATAGTTTGAGTTCATTAACATTGCAATGATTCCAAATCGCTGCGCCAGCTTGGTTTGTGTGTGCATGCCTGATCAAACGAAGAGTAATGTATAATTGCGCATACACAGGTGATGCGTTCTGTTTTACATGTAAGCAAGTTGTTGGCAAATTTTCTACGTCACCATCTCCCCTCCAGACACACCTGCATTTTTGTGTCAATCGCGCGAATCTAGTAAATCACATAAGTTGAATAAATTTGGCCGAAGCAAAAACCTTGTATTATTTCATCAGAGTGTTTTAGTGTTTCTTCCTCATTTGTCATGGTAATTATATCACGTCATCGTATCAAATCGCATCACGTTTTTGTGAGCGGTGTGATTTGTGCGCTGCAGTATTTCTACAGTGTCGTTCCCAGGGTAGCTGCGGGAGCACGGTACCCCAGTGGCGTTACAACGTTGAGGCGCTGCATTGCCATTACCGTTGTGCGCAGCAGGTTGAAGCTATTGAAGACATTAAAGAAATGTCTCTCAATAGCTGTGAAGATATGTTTTCAAACCCTATTAAATGCATTGAAGCAAAAGACGACATTTTTACACTTTGAGGAAATAACTATGGTGTTTTTGTTCGAAACGACGTGTGGTTTAAAGGCTGCTCTCCTGCATCAAGCTTATCTTTACTTCCATATTTTGTTTTGTATGGGTACCGAAAAAAACGGATTTGTTTCCCAACTTAGTTTAGCGACATAAGCCGGTGCCACTGCCCCGTCGCTGTGGGTAGATACGAACTAATCTAGTTAAGCCGCGACCACAACAACTTTCGATAACCTCATTCTGGAGATGCGGCGTCAGTACCCCCCCCCCCCCCCCCTCCCGCCGTCAGAGGAATAGAGAACGTTATTATGTTATGTCAAACGAGGTAGGTTTGGAACCTAAACTGTCTCACCTGTGCAGTTCCACGGAACCATGCATTCGCAGTCGGACATAATTAGACAAACATGGCTTTTGGTCATAAAATTCGTCTTCGAAAAATTAATCGGAAAGTCCTGTTAAGCCAACATTGTATGGTTCTGTGATTTTATTTTTTCCCGATTTGAGTCATGGCGCGCTGCAGTTAGGCTGAAACCGAATGCAGCTCTGGCATTCATTTTACAGGAAGAGGGGGTGCTTAGGTGTAATATTGACAAAGCTGGGCACATGTGGATAGGTACCTGTTATACGCCTAGTTAGTTACTCGTTGAACATTCTAATGTTTCTCGAGCAGCGTGTAACGGGTGCTCCCATGATCTGCTGGTTGCTGGAAGACCTTGAGTCTTTTGTCAAACGACAATTTTTAAATCTTCCTCAACGAAAATGTCTCACGGACATGGCCAAAGCTGGCGTATAAAAACACTGCCGATCACAACAAAAACAAAACAGCGCGTGACCATTTTTTGCGAGGTTATCCATAATGCTAAATGTATTTCCCACGTCATCATGTACTCCACTCGTCATCGGAGAGTCGATAAATTTGACAAACATATTTCCTTAAAGTGTGAGGTACCGTGCGTGAGGTGGTCAAAATTGATTCTCGCCCTGGTAGGGTGGTGGTCGGTGCGCACGTATACATGCTCAAAATACATCAACTATATGAACAGGGAAGACTGCCGTTTATATTTTGTGCCGCTGTAATGTATTGTCTCGCACATATGAGCGTGCATAGCTAAAAAGGTTACAATGCCGAAAAATTTGAACTTTTTCCTGGCAAATTGAGGTCAAATGTTGGCTCAGCGGTAAAAAATCGTGACATTTAGCTGAGAGCAATCCACTGGTGTTTTCCCTATGCTCCACCTTGCTTACTTAAAAAAAACGGCAGCTGGTCACATCCACCACCCGCATCAGTCCTCGTTATAAAAACAAACGGCGAATCAGAGTTAGTGTTAATGTTCGTTTTAGTTTTGACAAGGTTTGCTCCAAACCTTTCGATGAGATGGCTTTCTGGAAGCAGTGCCCTGCTCCGTAAGGCACTGCTGCATGAGTCCTGTCCTTTACCATCCGATCGCGAAATTCCCTGCTTACGGCAGAATTTTGCGAAAGCTGACGTGTCGTTTCAACCAAGTGAGTTACCAGGACGAACCCAATAACCGTGCCGAGAGCTCAGCTGGCTAGAGTGCCTGCCTTTTGATCCACTCACCCGTGGCGGAGTCGCCTCAGGCGCACTCTGTTTGCCTTCGCCAAGTATGGCCTGCGGCCGGTGGCAGCGGCCGCGCTAAAGGTTAGGTGACGTCAGATGGCAGGACGGACCATGCCAGCCATTGCGACGCGTTAAACTTTCGCCAACGAATTTTACCGTTAGCCTAGAATTTCGCGATCGGATAATAAGGGTCAGCACTCACGCAACAAACACTGCTTGCCGTTAGCGCTGATCTCAGAGATTTACCTATTAATATCAAAGACTTGGACTAAATATAAAACAAAAATACAAGTACAAACTTGCGGTTAATCCAGATTACCTCACTAACCCGGACGAAACTTTTGATTAAAACTGATTAGCGCAGGTTATCTAAGGGGTGTAAATGAAGCCAAAAATTGGTTTGCTCATTAACAAGCTAACCTCGATTTCAGATTTCAGTCAGCTTAGCCTGGGTGCGTCAGCTCATGGAAGTGGGTTCTTAAGTTCATAAAGCTGGGAGAGTCTCCGCTGGGCTCAAGCCCATTTCAGGTCCCAAAAGTTTTGCACAGTTGGCTGCTAATTATACCCAAATCGGATATTTGTTTGCATTCCTGTGCTTATTTCATAAGTATTCGGGTGTTTCCATATATTCCCGTAATGGTTGGGTGTTACAATTAAGTATCCGAGCGTTTCCGTATATTCCAGTAATGGTTGGGTGTTACAACGTACTTCGAATCCGGATTTTCTGGATCACATTTAGAAAACCATTGTGTGAATGCTCAGCACTGGCCATGGCCTGTTTGGTATCCGTTTTTATACGTATTGCTGCGTAATCACTGGTGCTTCATAATACATTGCGCGATGATACGCACTTTTCATAAACAGAGTGGGTGCCAACATTTTACGAGTGGATTTTGAAAGCAAATTATGACACTGACGTTAGGCTGACAGAATACATTTTGGGATTTTACCAAAGCAAAGTTACTCTACCGGAGTACTGAACGTAGTCCCAACCCAACATCAAGTGGCAGGCTCACCTTTTCGACACTGTTTTGAGGCAAACAGTGTTCTGGTTTTTATCTAGATAGCAACACTCGGAGAGGTTGGATTTCGGACTAACTATGGGTTGCGTCACCCATGCCCACACCAGCAATACCTTGGCCATTTTAAGTCTCATTTTTACAGCCAAGCAACGCTTTAGTGAGAATGCAATAACAGGAGGTAACAGGTGAAATGTTGTGTAATTCGGGCCGCTATTTTCACAGCCAAGCAATACTTTAGTGAGCATGCTGTAGCATGGGGTACCAGCTCAAATTTCGTGCAATTCTCGCCGCTATTTTCACAACCAAGCAATGCTTTAGTGAGCATGTTGTAGCATGAGGTAACAGCTCATATGTCGTGTAATTCGGGTCGCCATTTTCCGGTATGTGCGGCGATCGTTGCCCGGCTTTGCATCTGTGTGATGAAAGCTGTAGCAGCTATCTAATTTGACACGTAACGGGACGGACCAACGGCTTCAGGATAAACGTGGGGTAATTTCATCACGTACCTGGAAATCATACCGCTTGCCAGCGACGGGGTATGCAGAAAACATTCCAAGCAAATGAAAGCCTACAACGTATTCCGAAAACTTGGCTTACTTCTGACTAAATGTAAAAGCCTTAGCCACAACAGTGGCCTCCAACCTGAGCCTGAGCCTGGACAGCAACATCTGTGCACCTCCATCCTCTCTTCGCTTCTTTTGCCCCTGAATAGGATGGACACGGAACATCTCATGCCGGCGCGTTAACCCACAAGTCATCGCGCACTTTCGCCACGTCAAGCGCCAGTCACATTACACGCGTGCGCGGTGGTGGTATGTTCGTACCGACACGTGACGCGCCGACAGTGGAGGTACGCGTGTGCTAGCACGTTACACGCGCGCGCGGTGGTGGTGTGTGTGTACCGACACGTGACGCGCCGACAGTGGGGGTGCGCGCGTGCCAGCACGTGACACGCGCGCTGGTGGTGTGCACATGCCGACAGGAAGCTGGCGCGCTCCACGCTGGTGCTGATCCCGCTCTTCGGCTTCCACTACGTCTTGTTCGTTGGCTTGTCGGCCTTCATGAACGTCAACCCGATCGTGGAACTCATCTGGCTGTTCGTCGACCAGCTGTTCGCGTCATTCCAGGTGAGGGTTGCCTGCTGTGACTTGACGAGCGCAACGCAGCTGTTCCGTTTGATTCTGAGCTTTGGCGTCAGAATGCTTCTACTGTGTGGTGTCATGGAAACACCGCAGGTATTTCACGCTATTTACCATTGGCTAATAAGTGCTTTGTGTTGTTTTCAAATGTTTTACAAATCGCTGCTTTCTCTAAAGTGCAAGAATCCATTGGAATCTGTCATTTCCGCCGGTTAGGGTTGTTAAATGGCGTAAGCAAATAAAGTACAGGCTAAGAGCAGCCTCCACATAGAAAAGTTGTGAAAAAAGAGAACAGGGAAATAGGAAATGTACATTGTTGTAATCAGGGGAGCTCCACTTCAATGGTCGATAACCCCGTGTACATGGATTGACAACGGATGCCAGATTGTCTCAAGTATTTGGTAAAGCTTGAAAATACATCAAACCTTGGCGAATTGGTTGCAGCACAACCAGAGTCTAGTTCCGATAGTAAAGACATGATGTGTCGATTTGCTCAAATACCTTTGAGTAAATTTCGGACATCTTGCACTTTAGACAGGAGTGGGAAGAGTATGGTCTTTTGGCCAGCATTGGTGCCCGATCATTGTATTTTCTATAGCAGCACAGCTGCTTTCGAAGGATCGGGCTTGCTGCCGTTATGGAAATTTCCACAGATTACAATTTTAGCTTACTTCTACAGTTTTATCTTGCCTCCACGCATATCGGTCACCGGATAGCATAACGGGACTGCAACCTCGACGCTGATTGGCTACCTTCAACGCGGAGTCGAAGCGCAGGCAGACGTGCTTTTCCCAAATCTTGAACCTTGCGAACCCGGGCGGAGTGGGCGGCCCCCTGTGCGGTTGTGGTGCATTTATTCGGTAGTGGTGTTAGAGAAAATCTGAACGCCAGCCCGCCGCCGGCTGGGCCGGCTCGGCGTCCGCCAAGGAGAAGCAGCGTCGGTCGAGCCGTGTCGGCGTCGGCGTCGGCGACGGCGACGGTGATGGTGACGAGGCGGACAGAACAAAAGCGATGTAGATACACAGTTCCGGCGGGTGCGACGGAAACAGAGGGCAGAAGAGACATTTAACAACAGTTAGAAATCACTAAATAAGGCGAATGGTTAAACTTAACACAACTGGCCGAAACGGCATGGATATACAGCGGAGCGAGTTGCCGGGTCTTAATTATACCACGCACTGCTTATTTGGCCTTAACACAGCTGGCCCAGATTTTGACCACATTCAAAAAGGCAAATATAGGATACAAAATTTAACTCAGCTGAGAAATTTTTGAGCCGTATATGGATACTGATGACCAGAAACGCACGCAACAACAGCGCAAGCATTGCCTGCAGCGTGTACTCAAACGGCGTCACCGTCGTTAGTTGTTGAAACGATCTGATAGTTGAAAAACCGCCGGTACGCCTCGCTCGATCCCAGAGCGCATCCCTTCCCACCGGGCACGTCACGAACGCTGGCCGTCGCCGCGCTGGCCGGGGCGCAGCGCCTGCAGTGCGAGGCGCGCCTGAAGCGCGAAGCGTGCCTGCAGTGCGAGGCGCGCCTGCAGCGCGAAGCGTGCCTGCAGCGCGAGCGGTGCTGCAGTGCGAGGCGTGCCTGCAGCGCGAAGCGCGCCTGTAGCGCAAACGTGCCTACAGGGCGAGGCATGCCTGCACCGCGAGGCGTGCCTGCAGGGCGAGGCATGCCTGCAGGGCGAGGCATGCCTGCAGGGCGAGGCATGCCTGCACCGCGAGGCGTGCCTGCAGGGCGAGGCATGCCTGCAGGGCGAGGCATGCCTGCAGCGCAAGGCGTGCCTACAACCGCGAGGCGTGCCCGCAGAGGCCGCCGTCCATACAGGCGACTGGTCCGTTCCGCGTCGGTCGCAGGACCCTCGCCGGAGACCTCCCAAAGCTCGAGTGGCACGAGCAGCGCCTGCTCCGTGGGCACTGTGGGCAGACTCTGGAGCAGGGCCTGCAGCGGTTGGCCGCGCCCGGCCCGGTAGCCATGCGCACACGCGAGCCGGGGCCCGTTGATGGCCGCTGCCAGTCGCTCGGTCGTACAGAGGCGTCTGGTGTCGCCACGGCCGCCTCCATGGCGCAGGACAGGGCCGACCCAGTTCGGGGCTGTTCGTCACATGCCGTTCAGGTGTCTATGGGGATGTCATGCTCGCGCCGGACGAGCTCCGCGACGCGACAGAAACTTGCAGTTCCAGGCGTAGGGCGCTAATCTACCGGACGGCAGCGGTCAGTTCCAGGCGTAGGGCGCTAATCTACCGGACGGCAGCGGTCCGTTTTTTCCGCCATGACGACCGACGTGTTGAGCTCCCCACCCTCGTACTCCAGCCGGAAGTAGGCGGCCGCGCCGGCCGCCAGCTCAGATGCGTCGCCGAATTCCGGCAGCTGTTTGTCCGTCGGGAGTTCCGTCGGTTCGGCGGCACCGGTCGACCTTGAAGTGACCCAGTCTGGGAAGAACGCTGATCGACAGCCGCAAGACAGCCGTCAGTTTATGGCCTGCGATTGTCGCGTGCCACTCGCACCCGCACCGCTAGATGGCCTGCAATGTGGCGGCTTCGTTGACGTTTTCCAGCAAGTTCAGATCATCGTCTACGTAGACTCGCGAGTGCACGGCTGAGGCTGCTGCCGGACAAGCTCAGCAGGTCTTCGGCGCACTGCCCCGGGGGCGTTATCGGTCGAGCAGAGAGAGAGAGTCGTTCAAAGGACCAACGCCTGCATTTGATGATGTCGGGCGGCTTCTCTCGGGCGTCACCTCACCACAGGGGTCGTAGAGCAGGCTGAGGGAGCGGCGTCAGGACTCCGACGGGACTCAGTCAGGTTCGGTCCCGGCGGAGAACTGTCGTCGAGCGGCGCACCGCCGTAACGCGCCGCAGCGCCACCAGTCCCGGCGGAGGACCGTCGTCGAGCGGCGCACCGTCGTAATGCGCCGCAGCGCCGCCAGTCCCGGCGGAGGACTGTCGTCGAGCGGCGCACCGCCGTAGCGCGCCGCAGCGCCGCCAGTCCCGGCGGAGGACCGTCGTCGAGCGGCGCACCGTCGTAATGCGCCGCAGCGCCGCCAGTCCCGGCGGAGGACTGTCGTCGAGCGGCGCACCGCCGTAACGCGCCGCAGCGCCGCCCGTCCCGGCGGAGGACCGTCGTCGAGCGGCGCACCGCCGTAACGCGCCGCAGCGCCGCCAGTGCCGGCGCGCTCGTCGGTCCGCTGTGGCTTCCGAGTCCTCGGTCACTCGGGAGCAGTTTACGTACTGTGGCCTCATGAAGTGCCCGGGAGGCTTTCGTGCCACCGACCGACCGCGGCGAGTTATCACGGCCCAGGGAGCGCCGGAGGGTCACTGTCGCGCGTGTGGAGGTGCAATGGGATGGATTGCATCGTTTGCAATGGGCAAGTCAACTGCCTTTGACGTGACCTCTGCCAAGTTGAGGTCAACAGCTTGAGGTCACTTCCGCTCCTTCGTCGTCTACTTTTCGCTGGCCCAGACACGTTGATGCCTGACGTTGTGCGGACGCCACTGATGGGAAGATTTCGTTCCGCTTCTGTGGTTGCATATGCAGCTTGGCGCATTTGGAGACGTACCCTGAGCGACCGGCAATGGTGCCCAGACGCAGGGGCCCGGTGCGGCCCTGTAGTCCCAGGTCCGACGTCAGCTCCTCGGTGACCGCGGACACCTCTCTGCCGAGGTCCAGCACGGCGCAGGTGGCACGCTGTGCGGACCATCTGCCGCCCGCGGTCCTCAAGGGCCACGGACGGTCAGCGGCATTATTTGCAGCATGGCGCTGGTGCTGGTGGCTGCGCACATGGTGCCGACGTGTGTAGGGCTATCCTCTGCTGGGTCTGGCACACCGGCCAACTGAGGCGAGAACATCCGCGGGACTCCTTGAAACATTGGATGACGTCCCTCTTAGAGCCGCGGTGTCGCCTCGTGCGGCCTTTTAAACAGGCAGCGCGCGCCACTTGTCCGTCAGCCGGGCAGACCCAGCACGGTCTATGGTGTGGCACTGCCTCGGGGCGACCGCCGACGCTGGCCCCTACAGACGGGCAGTCAAACGCTGTGTGTGCTTGGTCGAACTTCGCACATATCCGCCCCGTTTGTCCGCGCCGCTGGGGTCCTGCTGCGACCGTCACCGTAGACGCACTGTGCGTGCGTCGGTCGCGTGACCGTGACATAGGCTGGTCCTTGTACTTGTGGAGGTCGTCCAGTCCCGAAAAGTCGACGGCACGTGCTGCGTCAACGCGGCCAGGTGTTCAGTTCGGGAAGCGTCGGCCGCGCGGGCCAGCTGCTGACCACCTGCTCGCAACAGCGCGCCAGCCCACGCCGTGGGGAGCTTGGAGTACGTTTCATCGAAACTTTTCAGTTTAACCTCCGGTGTTCCGGGCAGTTTTAGCACAGTACCGCGTATTAGGTGACGGGACGGGAGAGCCTGAGTAACTGGAATGCTTGAAATGTTCGTGTAATGTCCTTGAACTGTGATGTTCGTGGTACGAAATTTTCCAAACTTATACAACCCATATAGCCTAAACCGGCTTGCATGCAACTAAAAGCTGCCGCATATCGCAAACTATTTTCTGTTGTCCCGCTCCTGTCACACCTCTTCCAAACCATGACCAATATTTGCAGGCTGGCTTAGCCTGGAAAAAGAGTTCGAATGTCAAAAACATGTACGGTACTTACGGAGTATTATGTGGGACAAGATTAACGTAAAACTAATAGCAGTGTGTGTCGAAACCTAGCGTACTGGTGTCAGGGAAATTTTCTGCATTTTCGTGAACGCCACGCATCTAGAATCAGTTTAGAGCATGCCCTCTTTGCACCATCTGTTGGTAGCCCGCGGTCGCGTTTTGATCTAAATGCGCATCATTGGAATTCTAAACCAGGTTTCATAATCGCTGGACAAATCTGGCCGAAAATTCTTGTCATCTCCGATGGCTTCAATAATTGCATCAGAACCATTTTCACACTCGTAGGACATAGCTACCGAAAGAAGGCTGTTTCCAGCTATAGCCAATGTCAACAAAATAACCTCACCGGGCGTAAGCTTTGGTCTTTCAGAAACGACGATGATGCGACGTAGGGTCGACAAAGCCTTGGCTTAGCTGGATCTGAGGCATGGGGATGTCTGGCTTTCCCTTCGGCTTAAGTCTGCCGTGTCCTCGCGGGATATCTCGTCCGTGTTCCACGCCGTATTGGCAATCTCTGGTCAGCCGAAAATCGGTATTTTCAAATTCACAGCTCCTGTCTTGTATTGAAACATCCCGCATGTGTTCCAGCGTCGGGCACTGGATCCATATGGTGATGTAAACTTTTGCTTGAATGTTTCCCGACATTTTGACATTTTCAAGAAATTGGTGTCATCGAAGGCTCACATTTACCTGATGGGACTGGAACAGGCCGGACGGGGCGTGCAAGCGCGGGGCCGGTCACCGACATCAACTTGGCGTCCTGTCGCCTCGCGTCCGCACATCTTGCAGGTCCCGCAGCTGCGGTATGAATCAGGAGGAAACGCTGAAGCATGGTGGGAATGAACAAAAAACCGGTTTTTACGGTCTTCTTGACACCAGAAAATCTGTTTTATGGAGTCTTTTTTGGATGAGTTCAGCCAGTTTTCCTGATCAGCCCATCCCTACTTTTTTGTGAAAATGCAGCCCTGTGTGGAACATACTGGATATCACTAATGACCGGAACGAAACTGTGAAAATATGCTGTAATGGTTATTGTCTCCCATCATGACCTGAACAGCGCACACTTCTAAAAGGCAAGGCACGCGTCGCGATTACTTCCCACCTTTGCCTGGTGTGTCCAGATATTCGTGTGCATTACTGAATGCTTAGTCTTCTGCGTTTTATGATTATGGCAATGATATTTTTTAGATTTAATGCTAGCCGAACCGTAGACAGAGGTATGACCAAAGTTAATAGCAGTGCTGAATCAGTTCCTACGCTCCATATTCTATATTTTCGCCCAGAACTTCGCCCATTAGTTCCGAACTTCCACTTTCCAAGCTAAGTACGCGTGAAGAATTAACTTTCCACATTGAGGTCCAGGTGCTCTTCGGATCCAAAGTTAAGTCCGGCAAAATGATCCCGAGAGGAGATTTCCCAAATGAATGCGTCATGCTTCGGCCAAGATGGATGATGTGAAAAACTTAGCAGCAACTTTCAACTTTTGGTTCCGCCGGGAACTCAAAGCCATTGCTGCAAACTGGGGGTTCTGGCGGCTGCGAACATTATCAAATGAAGGTCGTCGTTTGCGCTGTCAGGCAAATTAACAAGTAATGAGAAGTAAGTAAGCAAGTTAACTGGGTAACTTCAAAAGTCAGTGTTGCAGGTTACAGGACGCCCCATGTTCATTTGGGATTATTGTGCCCGTAGTCATAAGAATTTTGGAGAGATTCTGACAAGCCAACCGGCGCGTTTGGAAAATGGCCTCGTCAAGTGGTTCATGCGCATTTCACAGCCTTCATATGCATTTGCGCAGTTCCGTCACCACCTTGTAACCCCACACAGGCAGAAAGTGAGACATGAATAGACCGTCACCTTTTTGGCCAACTTTTTGTTCTATCTATCATGGAGCGTCCTTTGACCTGCAACACCGGCTCTTACGCGTTTGAACGGCGTTGAATCGATCTCGTCCGATCGGCGCCTGTTTGGTGACGGCGACGGATACATTAAATATTGCACAGATTCCGCCTCAGGAGCAGCGTCCAGCGCCAGACACGAGTGTTCAGCAGCTACGCCATGGATTCCGCTTCAGGGCTGCTTCGTGGCCATCCTGTACTGCTTCATGAGTTCCGAGGTCAAGCTGGAGCTGAAGAAGCACTGGGCGACGTGGCGCTACGCCAACATGGGCGTGTCCGCCAACTCCGGCCGCAGCCGCTCCAACCACGGCAAGAGCTACAGGTAACCCGGAAAGGTCGCGGTCACCGCTCCGGCGTGATGCGCACCTTCGGTCACGCCGCCGCCAAGGGCCCGGCTCCTGCGGCGCTCCCCGTAAAGTGCTCCCTGCTCGTGGACCTATTGATCAGTCCCGCAAAGCGGTCCAATCCTGCCGCTTCCGGCGAGCTGGCCGGTCGCGCCCGAGCCGAGTTCCCAGAGGACGCCGCCATTCCAGCTCGGTCTGTGATGTACGACCGTATTAGATTCGCAGCGGTCCCAGAGGCTCGCACCTCACCGCTTCCGGAGGCCACACAAACTGTTTTATTGTGATGAATGGCTGGAGGAGCACCTTTGCCAATTCCTGGTGTGGTGAGACGTTCTGGCCTCGAGCTTTCGATGAAATTTAGTGGTGCGCGACGCGTCATTAAGTTTACACCAGCGCTCGCCTACATCAGCAGGACATTAAACGGTGCACATCCAAAATGTGCTTGGGGACGCTGTTCCACAGGTGCTCACTATGGCATAGCCGCATATTGCCGCATATGAAGTGTCTAGCGGCGAATTGATGTGCCCAGTGCGTTAAATGGTGTTCTCCGTGATAATCTCGCCAGCCCTGTCTCAAAAAGTCAGCATTCGGAAGCCGTGCTAGGTGGGCGGCGTGGCGCTGACCCGTGTCTGTTTGCCGCTAGAAGTATGGGCAGGAGCTCTGTGCAGAGCACTACTCTGATGGATAGGCCGTCGGAGACCGGACAGAGTCGCAACACGTCCCCGCTCGTCAGGTCTGTCACCGACAGGAGCTCACCGCGTCAGGTGAGGCGCCCTGACCTGACCTCACCTGATTTGACTCGACCCGACCCTACCCGGCCCTGCCTGACCTGACCATATCCGATCTGACCCGATCTGGCCCCGGCGTCAGCTGGCCTGACCTAGTTTGATCCATCCCGACCTGACCTGGACAGGGAGAGGACGAGAGAGGGGAGAGAGAGAGGGAGGGAAAGAGCGCGCTGCTTGTTATAATGTAGGCTGTGTTGGAGACATAGTATGTACGCCTTTATATGCTGAACGATCGGACCGAAGCTCCTCTTCTTAGGTAGACAGAAAATTGCGTTATTTGAACACTCATAGTTCTCCATGTGCGGGTAGAATTATACCAAGAATCCGCCCTCAGCTCATGTGGGATTGGGTACCATGTGCCAATCCTGTTTATCATAGTTGGAGGTTGATGGAGCTGGCCTGTTTACCTACCAAGATACCAGCTGGTGAGAAGCTCAATGGAAAGTTATTTCAGAGTGGGAAAGCTGAAAAAATGGTACATGTTTCCGTGATCAAATTCAGAATCTCTGCCCGGTATGCATCTAACACTGGGTGGTTCAGGAAGGCATGACTGCTAACGAGTGGTCCAGAAGGGAATGCCTTATATATATATATATATATATATATATATATATTTATTTATTGGGGGCATCGGGTGTACATATTATATATACCCAATGCTGTGTTGTTTGGGAGAGGACGTCTGTTGTGTGGCCGTGAAGAGTGCCGATAGTGTTGTGTGCCTGAGGGGTAAGCATGGTGTTGTGTGGCTCTGTCGCGGATGCCTGACATCGCGTGGCTCCAGTGAGCAGGCCTGGCGCTGTATGGATCTGGAAACGTCGGGTCCTACTGTGCGGTTCAACAGAGTACAGATGTTGCCGCGCTCTTCGGAAAAGCACGCGCAGTGTCGTGTCAATCGAAACAAAACGTCTTCCGCTGTCTACGTACAGCTCGGGTACGGTTTGTTGGAGACGGTTGAAATATACGTCACACATGAAATACTCCATTTCAAACATGCACTACGTTTGAAGACCTGTCTAACTCGACTGTCGTGTTAAGTATTGTCGCAATTTTTGCGCGTACTTTTTGGCCTCGCTACGCTTTATCGGCGTTGCTACTTCCATGCTGATGTTCTTCAATAGTTGAGGCTCTCGACTACAGCATCCCTCATTCACAAATAGCGGCTCCTGCTGCAGGGTCCGATCGGACTTCAGCCACCTCCGCCATTAGCGTCTTTGCAAAGGCAATTTAACAGCTGCCGCCCACGCGTTTGGCTGTAACAAACTCTCGGCCTGGAACTCGCCATCTTTCACCGGTCAAGGCGTGAACATTCATCACATTAGGAGCTGAACAATTAACTATAAATGATGAAAACCCGTGGGGTCCCCGGTTCTCGTCTTATCAGTCTTCGATTCTGTGCTACTTTGCGTTGACAAACCAACCTGTTGCGTGAATCGCGCTTTTTACTCTCGAGAGCGCCCCGCCGTTTAAAGATTGCTCGCAACGGTCGAATACATGAGCGACAATCATTCAGTTAGGAGCTTGAGTGAGACCACCCACGCGAGGTGAAACTTGGTTGTACTCCTTGCAGAAAGCACATGCTAATTGTAAATAATATGAGACGATGCCCTGGATCCCACCTGTTACACATTTGATTTGTGACAACGATGTTAGGGACGTCGGTACAGGAGCGCCTAATGGATGGAACGCGTGACAGTTTGCCGCAAAGACGAATGCAAAGAACAACTCTCGACAACTCTGGAAATACGATGCATATCGGCAGCTGAGCAATATTCAGCTGCCTGCTCCTGCGCTTCAGCTACACATTCCCACAGTCCTCCGCGAACCTTGCGGGGAGCGCGTCTCTGAGCGTGCGGCAGAGGTAGGTCACCGCGGCAGGGCGCATCGGGTGGCCCGGGGCGTTTCCAGCCGGGTCCTGGCGCCGTCCTCCGCGGTTTGCCGAGTCGTCACTCAATGTCGGCCCCGGCGCGCCAGGGAGGGGCGATGTGTGCTCGGCAGGCGGCGATGTGTGCGGCTCGTCTTTCTCGGGGGCAAGGCGAGCCGCGACTGCGCCGCTCCGCTTCCGGCTCGGCTCGGCTCGGTTCTTCGGACTCGTAATCGCCTATTGGGCGGCAGGAAAGGATTGGGACGGGATGGGATACCTCTGGTCGATGGAATGTGTCAGAGCAGCCTTTGTCCACTGCCAAGGTTTCCCTTCAGCTGGTGCTTAACTGGGCCCAGAGTAAACTCGAAATGGTAGCCGAAGGAGTTGGAGTATGGAATTGCGACCGCATGAAGGCTTCTCTTGTCCATTGCGAATTCGATTGACGAGAATGAAATGTTGGTTTACTGGAAGCGGAAAGCTAAAAAAATAGGCATTATCGTCGACCATGACGCATGCTCCCACGGTCGGCACTCACAGTTAACGGTGCAACTGTACGCCCAGAACCATCGCTTTCTTACAATAAACTTGCGAATTTTACCATTGCTTACACGTGTTGTAGAGCATTCGCAGAGCTGAGGACCAATTCCAGAGAGGACGAACTATTATGGATTTAGAGAACTGTAGCAGATTAGTTTCCCGCCTGTCTCGTGCTAAATCAAGATGCATTAACGTTCACTTCCTGGAAATGACTGAAAAGCAATTTAGCCGTGCGATTGAGCGATTAGGCTTTTTAGCCAGGGGTGACGCCTCACACACCCTCCGGACATTTCCTCTGGGACAAACAGGCATGACAGGAGGATAGAACGCTTCACGGATCCGATTAATCCGTTGATGGCGGACGGGCGTTGATCGGGACGGAGATCTGCTTTGTTGTACGAGTGTTTTTGTCTGATGACGCAGCCGTTGTCATTTATGGAGCGTGTCGTGATTTAATATAACACTATGTATTTATATATATATATATATACATATATATATACATATATATATATACATATATACATATATATATATACATATATATACATATATATACATATATATATATATATATATATATATATATATTAACCCACTTCTAATGTGTAATTTTATGTTAGTTTCTTGCAACAAAAAACTTGGAAATTATACCAATGCATGGGCAGAGTGTTGAGCAGCCGTGAAGCTGGTCGCGAAGCCCGCTCCCGAAAGGTGCCGTGAAGCTAGTAATCGTAGGCAGATACGCTTGCATGATAATGATTCAGGCTGGTGTCAGGCAAGATGTCGCCAAGACACTCAGACTATCATGCCGTGCAGTGAACACAGGAGGAGGTTTTCGCAGGGAAGAGTTTTCAATGCCGAGTAGTGCTCGGGCCGATCCTCGCGGATCAGCCGGATAGTGAAAATAGTGTGTGCCTAAACTGCACTGAAGCGAAATCCAACGCGTTGAGATTGTTGGTAAAAGTTCGCGCAAGGGGTACACGATGCTTGACACGACTGCTTAGCGTCACCGGAAACTCCTAATCAACCTCACGCATACAAAATGGCCAAAAAGGCAGCATTTTGCCGAAAGTACCATGAAAAAGAAAAAAGAATTGCAGTCGGAACGACTTTAATAGAAACGTTTGGAAAAACGAGTTCACGTCACTTCACGTCAAGTCGCTTTAAAGGCTGTCACTTCACCTCAAATCACGTCAAACGCTGTCACTTCACTTCAAGTCACGTCAAACTCTATCACTTCACATCAAGTCACGTCAACCGCTGTCACTCTACGTCTAATCACGCCAAACACTGTCACTTCATGTCGAGTCACGTAAAATGTTGTCACGTTACGAAACGGACATTGAGCATGGGCCACCGCAAACAAGAAAAGCATGGGTCACATGGTCATTTGTTTAATTACCTTGTTATTTTCTTTTATCGCCAACAGAGCAGCATTCCACTAACAGGCGAAGTCGTTTAAATTAAGATACAATACACACAATGCAATACGTACAGTACAATATAGATATACAAATACAATACAATACAATACGCACAGTACACAGTCGTATGAACATAAATGTAGGATGGCATATCCCAAAGCTAAGTGAAGATGCTACAGAGTTAAAGCATCGTTTAAAGCGTAAAGCGTCGTGATCGTTTAAAATCTAAAAATGCCAAAATTATCATGACATTTATCCGCACTAGTGTTCCCAACGTTTGGCAGTCTCCAAAAAAGACCGCTATGTACTGTCCGCACACAGGCGCGGGGTACAACGAGCAGAGTTCGGGTGCGGGCCGATCGAGGCGGTACAAGCAAGGGAAACAGCTAAGCAAGATTTGAGAGCTCAGTTTACCTTGGAAGATGTTTCTCAGAAAGAGCAAATCGTGCTGCACTCTTCGTGCTGCTATGGATGCGATTTTGCAATTCAGTTGACGGCTGTCATAAGAGAAGTTGTTTGCCTGGAGAATGTGTGAATAAGTAACCGAATAAGACACTTGGGCTGCACCCGATCGACCTGCACTATGTGAGAATTGGCTGCCTCCGTCCAGACCACGTTACAATAAATCGCACGTTTGCAAAATACGCAGCCATCACTGTGCTTCGGTTGAATTTTGACCTGCCGGTACTGACTTGGGTAAGAAACATAAGGAGCGAAGGTTAATTTTGTATCCAGCGTTATGCCAAGGTCCACAATTTTGCACATACGTTCAAGCTCAGTTCTATCGATAAAATACTTGGCTTGGACGGGAAGCACGCCTGAGGGTCACCGTGAATGTTTTACATTTAAGAGGGCCAAGGGTCATCCCCCATCTGACCGACCACGCCACTAGATGATCGACATCATTCCAAGGGTCAGCGCCCATCTGACCGACCACGCCAACGCATGATCGACATCATTACGCAGTAGCAGGCCTTCATGTCGGTCGGCATATTCATGCAAGATGGCGCGCCCGCTCACACAGGCTGAAAGAGCCCATGAGTGGCGCCGCGCCCGCCCGCCGAACACATCCTCTAGGACAACAAAGCCATGGCCGGGCTAAAGCTCTTCGCGGATTGGATCAATCGGCGGTGGTGGACGGATGCATCCGGCGGATTAGGCCGGGCGAGAAAACTTGGGCGGCGGCACACAGATTAGGACCGGACTGGGTTATTGAGAGGTTGTCAGGTTGAGCAGATCTAACGGATTGAAGGCTTGTTTAAAAGCACGAGGTGCTTACTGGTTTTATCATTCTCCCTGGCAACAAACCTACGATAGAAGCTTTAGTTCTACAAAGATGCTGGATTCAAGCATGGGTAATTTCAAAGCAACCCAGATTATTGATGTAAGCATGTCACTGAGTGGAATATCCAACAAAAGAGGCGTTTGACAATGAATGCTATTTAATAGGTACTTGCCAGTTTATCACCTCGGTGCCATGAAGGTGGCGGCGTGGACAGTGACTGCTTGCTAGTAATATGCCTGATACGCATTGTGAAAGCGTCATGCACAGCTTTATGATTACCGATCTGGTTCGTGGCAACAGGTAGAATTTTATTATTCATATTCTTTATCAACATTCACCCAGCGATGCCGAAAACGCCTGTACAGGTTCGCAACCATTTCAGTATGTTGTTTTTGGTATACTGTTATCGACACCAGTGAACCTTGCATAGTGCTACGCGGTCCGACTGACATCAATGGGATCTCTCTATGCTACTGAATCACTTCCATAGGTTACCTACTACGAAAGACAGGAGAAACGAAAATACAAGCAGCCTATCCCCACTTCAGTTAAAGACAGCCCGAGCTCTCCAATAACTTCCGATTGCCAAAATCCTTGACTAATATCAACGCGACATCATAGAGGTGCACGTAGATAAAATGTGATATTTTTCTACTGCACGTCCCACACATATCGTTATACATTGTGCCCGTACTGTTCTCTTGTTGCCTTCGACAATACACTTGACCAAGCCACGTGTCAAACTATCCCTGAGCCGCTTAGTGCGTTGAGGTCATACCTGCCGTGTTTTTTTAAAGCACAGCTACCCCAAGAGACCTACAATCTGTCCCCCCCCCCCCACATCGATTTTCTATTTATAACGAATCATCTCTGAATGATGCGAAGACCTGTCTTTATGTTATTACCTATGATTCGTTTTATTTAAGCATTCTGCGGATTTTAAAAGAATAAAAAGCAGTGTTATAGCCGTCGGTAGTACCAATGGCCTGATTCCTCGTTGAATAACTAGGACAACAAGTTTTTTAAGCTGTTGGATATATGTAATGCCCGTTCTACCACTGACGTGGAATTTCGCGATCGGATGACATGGGTCAGGGCTCACGCAACAAGCACTGCTTAGCGTGAGCTCTGGTCCCAGTCTTATCTATTTTCCAATTAAATCCTTTTAATTATTTCCTCGGTTCGGATTAAACCTGCATAAAAATGTGTTGTAAGAATGATGCATTTTGCAGTCCAGGTATTTGTAACTTTTGGTTGATGTGAAGATCTCTGTCATTTGACATTGGGTATCACCTCGAAAGGTTATCTTCAGAGGTCAGGTTTTTGGTCAGAGGTTTTTGAAAGGTGCTTCTGTCTACGCTGAAAAAGATTCTGATGCTTAAAAATCCGAAATCAGCCGTAAATTATGGGTGATATGGTCTTCCCTGTCATCTGATATTCAAGAGCGACCTGGAAAGGTCAGTATTTGTTGACAGATTCTGGTTTACGCTCTGAAGATCAATCTGACGTTTATCAGCTGATGATTTTTTATGACATATAGTTCCCTGGTATTTAACCATGAAGAGTGACCTCGAGACATGAGAAATACCGAAGGACGCTGGTTTGTATGCGGATGAATATTATGATGCTTAAAATCCCAAGTCAACCGGTAACTCTTGCGTGATGTGGAGAGCCCCATTCGAGACAAGCTAGCTCATTCGCTGAAATCGTTCAGTAGTCTTTGTGCGATGCTAAATTTCCCTTCTATGACCTTGCATTTGACCTTTAAAGGATGGTCTTGAGGGGCGATGACTTCTTTCGGACGCTGTTTTAGGCGCTGAGCACGATTATAGTCCTTAAAAATCCGAAAATAGCCGCTTTCTTTTGGGTGATATAGATTTTGGGTGAAAATGATTTATTAAGTTGGCTATGAATCTGATCTTGAAGAGAAAAGTGTCATTGAAAGGTCAAGACTATTCGACGGATGCTATACCATGCATAAGTTAAAATTCTTATGCTTAAAAATCCGAAATTTTCCGATAACTTTCGGGTAATATGGACGTCCTCGGCACTCGACCTTGATTTTGACCTTGATGTTAGGGCTCAAGACGATTATGATGCCTATCGGCCGACAAATTTGGTTGAGATGGAGTTCGCTGTCCCTTGACCTTGAATGGTGACACTGAAAGGTCGGGAATTTTGACGGACGTCGGTTTATGCGTTGATGAATATTCTGATGCATACAAATCTGAAACCAGCACAAAACTTTGTGGTGATATGTAGATTGCATTTCGGTCTGAAATTTTACAATAAGGGGTGATCTCGAGAGGACAGGACGTTTTTAGGGTCTCTGGTTTGTTTTGTTTTTTTTTTTTTGCTAGGTTTTGCGCTTAAGACGGTTCCGGTGCTCAGAAATCTGGAATCAGCCGGTGACTTTTTTAGTGATATGGAGTTGGCCATCACTTGCCCCTAAATTTACCCTTAAGTGTTTTCCGGGGAGGTGAGAGCTTTTTTAAGCCGCTCTTTTGTCGCTGAAGATGATTCTGATGTCAAACCTTTCGGAGGCGAATTAGCCGAAGACAATTCTGGTACTTAAAAGATCTGAAATAGGCTGATAATTTTTGGGCGGCATTGAGTGCCTGGTCATTTTACGCTAAATTTGACCCTGGAGGCCACGTGCTGTTGAATATTGAATGTCATATACAGTGCCCTCGTGCCGTTTTTAATTATCTGGCGTGTTTTCATCGAAATCTGAACACATAACTAAATAAATTGCTTATTTCACGGACGTACATAACCCCACCTTCTCTCGCTCAACCGAGTCATAAAACTCCTCATGTGAAAGAGTATGTACACCCCGCTATCTGACGAGACAGAGACACAGAGGCGCCCTACCAAACGTGTCCCACCTGTTGCCGCAGCTCAGCGTGGCCGAGCCCATCAAGGAGGTCAGCTGGGAGGAGTCCCGGGCGCCAGCCGACATCGCCCCGCCGGCCGTGGTGGAGGCGCCGCCGCAGTCGGCCGCCCTGCTCGTGCGCTACGACGGTCTCAGCGGCGGCTCGGTCCACATCGAGGCCGCACCGCTGAACGGCACCAGCGATGGCAGCCCGCCGCGAGCCTGAGCGCGCCAGGCTCGCGGCGGGCGCGCCACAATTGTGCCGTCCGTCGGCCTTTGACGTGCGATGTGACGCATATCCTAGCGTGGTGTTTGGTGTTATTGACTTCTTTTGCTGGCAGCGAAGACGCATGACATGTTTTGCAGTGATTCTGTTGTTGCTTGCTGGCCCGGCCCGTGGGCAGCGCTTGTTTCAGGAAGTGGATGCCCAACCCGAACTGAGTCCTTAAAAACCAGTCTTTTAGGTCCCTGTCCATGGTTGTGTCCATCGTGTGTGGCACTGGAAGAGTTATGTCAAGAACTCTTTATGACTAGGATCGTCTTAATCTAATCCCTATAAACTTCTTGACCCAACCCGCCACCCTAGGTTATACCGTTCGCGATCAGCTTCCTATCAGTCATAACCACCTTTTACCACCAGCTTACTGGATCCTGAGGCTTTAGATTAAGCTATAGAAGAAGTGACGGAGGCTCTGTATTTGGATTCAGTCGCTTTACCTTGCCCCCTAGATTCAGAGATTGCAGGATTCATAGATTCACTTCTTCGGCTCTTCATAACAAACGACTGGTGTTCTCCACCTAGAGACCGTCGCGGTTCTGGTTTCCTGTAACCAATCCACCCATACTCATGGGATTGTCCGTACCCACTTGCTGCCCATTCGCGATGAATAGGAGCAGCCCCTTACACACCCGTTTGCGCTTCTCCACCACTTAGTTTTAAATTATGGAGGAGATTCAGGAAAGGCTATACCCAAACCTATCCACATCCAAACTACCCAAACTGCAGTAATGGAAAAAGTTGCGTGAATCCAGGAAGTTATGTCCAAAAGAAGAGAAAACCAGTGCCAAGGTGTATATTTTCTTGAACTACCGATCCGACAAGTAACGTCTCACCCATCCCACAACTTGTAATTTTCCCAAAAAACTGTACCCAACCTCAACCCGTTAGGCAGTCCATATGGGTACCCATGGGTTTCCCCAACCAGGTAAGTTTTCTACCTTCACCCTTGGTATAGGCTCTCTTGGTATAGGCTTGGTATAGGCTCTCTAGTTGTCTTCCAAGCCGACACAAAATTACGGCCGGGCTTTTCCAAAGAATGGTGATTGTTGTTGACCTACGAATGCGTCATGTCATGAACATTCATTGATATGAAAGTCCAGTCATGGTAATTCGTAATAGGGACTTTTTAAAAAAAACTGTCAATATTTTTTGTCACTGAATGTTGACGGTAATCAGAAGCCGGCTTCAAGTGAGAATGTGTATTTCTCTTGTCTTCGTATTCGGAAGGTTCTGTAAGCACCGTGTTAGTGAAGGTCACGTAAGATTCAAAAGCAGAGCAAGGAACATTGAAATTTAAGAATAAATTCCTGGTTCAATTGAATAGAAGACCGTATAATTTTGACACTACTGTTGTTGTCCTTTCCTATACTCCGGCTGTGCAGAGCCGCATTGTGCTGGGGCCTCGTACGTAAATGCTGCACAATGCGTTCCTGCATTGCCGGTGTATGGAAAAAAGGAGCACCTGGCATTAGCGTCGTACTATGTCGTACTATAATACCCCAATACGGACGTGGCACAAAGTGTCGGTACCAAGGAAACCATGCAACACGTAACCGCTGTGGAGCTCAACGTTGGGTTCGGTTTCGGTATTTTAATATTCAGGTAGATATATTTAAATATTGTATGGAAATGTCTGGGTCCTTGCTTTAATTGTCCAATACAGTGCAATGCGACTGTATGGCGGGTGAGACGAACTTACACAGCTATTCAATGGGGGTCTGATCTGGGGGATACAGGGCCAAGGAAAAATGTCATCGATGAGATTGGCGTTGGAAATCGTTGTCGCTTGTCACATGCGCACACAAACGTCTTAAAGGATTGGGTGGAGCGTATTTCGCTCATTCAGGTCAAGCACTTAACGGCCGTTGCCATGCTACTAAAAACGTCTAGCTTGCTAGCGTCTTATAGTGTCTGTCCGGTTAAAAATGGTGTTCTACTCCATTGTTCCAAACGTTTTTGGACGCGACAGACACCGTCAAAAATAGCCATGTGGACTGACTCGTCAGAAATCCGCCGATGAAAAAAACTGGCAATGGGTTAGCCGATGCTATTCTTAT
Organism: Pollicipes pollicipes; assembly: GCF_011947565.3. Classification (NCBI taxonomy): domain Eukaryota; kingdom Metazoa; phylum Arthropoda; class Thecostraca; order Pollicipedomorpha; family Pollicipedidae; genus Pollicipes; species Pollicipes pollicipes. The sequence goes on from NW_023596461.1 coordinate 25,729,679, forward strand.
TAACATGACAACCACAAGGATTGCTGTAAGACATCATACAACTCTGCAAACTTATCCTCAACCGTGGCGCAATACATGAGTGTAAATTTTACCACTCTGTTCGCAGCAGAACACTTCGTCGCCAATCACGTCACTGCAGCCTGTTTTATGACATACTCACAATCACCATAAGGTGACGACGTTTTTAAGTGATGTACCAGGCGCGTCGCAAAGATCTTATCCATACACGTAGTTTTTCTCTCCAAGTACCTACAGTTTCCCCTCCTAGCGCGTGGCTTATTCTATATGGGTGCCCGCGGTTTACCGACCCGTGATGTTCCCTCATTGTGCCCACGTGAGTGACGCAGCCTGTTAGCCCCGGCGCTACAACTGCAGCTGCTCATGCGGTTTGTGACAGCAGGCATCGTTAAAAGAAGCGTGCGACGGAGCACGTGTTATGTAAAGCACACCTCGGCGTGGTGCTTGCGAAAGCCAGATCGACTGGGGAGAGCGTGACAACTGCAGCTGTCCACGTGCTTGTGACAGCAGGTATCGTTGAAAGCGGCGTGCGGCAGAGCACGTGTTATGTAACGCACAGGTCGGCGTTATGCTTGTGAAGGCTAGATCGGCTGAGGAGAGTGACCCATTGCACCGCATTTGTCTGTGTTTTTGCGGCGTTCATCATGGTAGCAGTTGGAGGTGTTCGCGCAGTGGAGCGGTGCCTGTGATGACGGTTGGATATCGCTTCGCAACGCACCCCTGCACACCAAGGTGTTTGCGGCACCGATGACAGGGAAATACGGAAAACTGGCTCTCGATGTTATCATTGTATCGATTCAATACAAGATTTGTTTTCGTCATGTGGAACGCTCATACGTTATGTCTCGGTGATGGGTGCTGAAGGTAGTCTTCCGACACCACTTACTTGACGTGCTCGCCTCGAGGTTAAAGCGCGACCGGAAAACGCAGCGTCTTCAGCGCGAGGGTCCCACATTACTTTGGCAGGATGTGTGCTTATTCATGATCGGTACAGGTTTGTTTGTATAAATTATCCAAGGCTGCTCTAAAACTTAGGAGCAAAAATCTGAAAAGCGTCCGTTACATTCGAAATCTGAAAAAGGATGCAAAAGTTGGGATAAAGTTGCATTCGTTTATCCTTCTCTGACGTGGAAGACGAAATCATCTGCACTTCCCTATGTTTTTCCCGCATTTCCCTGTTTTTTCTCCGCAAGTGTGGGACCAGCGTCGTTCCACTACCTCACCTAAAGAGCGTTCTTGGTGAGTTTCTAGGGTTTTGCCAGAATGTAGAAGCTCAGTGTTCCCTTACGCGGCTGGCTAATGCGTATATTAGTATGTACACATTGGCCAATGGTCTATATCTTTATTGTCGGGTTTGTAAGAGGGGCCCGTAAATGTCGGAATTTTCGGACTATCGTGAGCGCAAAGACCCTGTCGGCGACAATTCAAGCTGTCGCCAGACTTAGCGCGTGGCACTGACCGGTCAGCTGGCAAAATGTCGTCGCGATCTAGCCCTGGCGGCCGGAAGGTCGTGTTCACGAGATTGGCCCCGATCCATCACTGGATTTCCGGACGCGGGGCCCGCTCCTTCCACATTCATGTGTCAGGGCCGCAGGTTCAGTCATATTTGAGACGCAAACGGAATGCCATAGCCATAGCGCTCTCAGTTGTCTGTGAGAGAGAAGCAAACGTTATTGCAACGCTATCCGCCATCTGAAGAGCACACGAACATGCTTGCCGTCTTAGCAGTAAATGAAAGGCAGAAACCTCTGGATACCTAGATGTTCGTTGCCTTAATCTAGCGAACGCGTAGAAACCCAGCTCACAAGCTGCAACGTCCACTGAGAACACCCGTCACAAAACCTACGTCGCCGATAGCGAAGTCAGCTCGTCCCCGTGTGAACCAGTTAGTGCTCGACCAGACGGTGATCAGGAAATGAACCATTCATCGAAAGCATGTTGATCAAAGACGATCTGAACTGATTCAGGCGAAAGCGAAAGGTTTTAATTGACAGTCGAGTTAAATTAACAAGATTTCGATTTTTCCAATGGGTCAATAAGTTCAGTATGACGCCAACATTTTCATGTCTCAACAGCGTAAGACGCCAGGGTAGAATCAAGAACATAATATCCAAACAACGCGTAGGCGTCGATCTCTGATGCCATCCGTTGACGCTTAGTCAGCCGGCCGGGCCGAGAGGGCCGCCGCCTGTAGCGTCGGTATCATGTTCACAGCCATGCCAACGCACACCAACAAACAGCCTTCTGCCGTCCGCGCCCGGTTCCTTTTTCTCTCTCTCCACTCTGTCTGCCTCTCTCTCTCTACTACTGGCTGTCTACTCAAAAGTAGACAGCCAGTCTATTTTTGAACACCGCCATGTTCACTGGACCAGTCTTCTCTCGAAAGCCGCCATGTTAACTGGCCCAGTCTTTTCCCGAAAGCCGCCATGTTATCTGGGCCAGTCTTCTTCCGGAAGCAACCATGTAAACTGGGCCAGTCTTTCTCCGAAAGCCCCCATGTTAACTGAGCCAGTCTTCTCCCGAAAGCCGCCATGTGAACTGGGCCGGTCTTCTTCTGAAAGCCGCCGTGTTACCTACAGTGAACTTAAGCTCTATCCTTCTGCTTCAAAATAAAAAGCAAGACAGAGTCAACGGTCTGTGGGAAAATACGCACGATCCGTACTGTGTCGCCGTAATAGAGCGGTTGCGCGCGGGTGTATGGCCATCGATCAACCCGCCCATGCTCTACGCTTGGTCGCACATCTCGATCGCGGATCGTATAACTATTTGGATCATCGTTATTGTCTTGTGTGTTAGTGCGCACACGGGTTTTCGACCAGTTAGTTATCCAGCCACCATCAAGTGTCGGTCAAAATCGTATAAATGCCACCAGTGATGATGGCGAAACTAGACAGAGAGAAATAAACTACTTTACCGAGATGTTTCGCAGGAACGAGTACTCAAAGGGCTGCCTAGGCCGGAAGTCCAAAGAGCGTGGTTGAAACGTAGGGCAGCTAAAGGAAAAGCGACAGCAACGGTATCACTGCCATACAACGGCTTGTTAGATAAGATCAAAAGAGTCTGTAGACAATTTAAAATTAGGACCGTCTTCAGAAGCTGCTCAGCGCTCCGGAGAACACTTGCCAAGGTTAAGACTATCGGCACCTGAAGGACCGAATGAAGAGCCGCATGTACGACATACCATACAGCTGGGGCAGTCCTACAGAACAGAGCCATGTCGCCCTCTGTCCGTCAGGCTGGAGGAGCAAAGAAAGGCAACTGCCCGAGTTGAGGCTCTGAAGTCTGGTGTGGCAAAGCATGCCTGGTCAAAAGACCATCACTGAACAGCATATCGGCATATTGTACGTCCTATTTGGACGGTGATATTTGAGGTTACGTCTCCTACCAATCTTGGAATAGCCAAAACGTTTGTAAAACAAGGGGCATTGGTGAGGGAAAACAGGCTGAAAATGCGTGCAATTCATTGCTCGCTTTAACATGTAAGAACTGCGTGCAGTGTTTAAGAATGACAAAAAACTGTCTTATTTGAAAACAATCAACACGAACTGCACTACCGCAAACCGAAAGAGAATTGTCACCTTGCTTTATGAAGCTGACAGCTGGTCGCACTGTGGCCCACGGCTATCTCGGCGATAAGCTGAAGACGGGGCAGGGCCTCGGACCGTCTCGGAAACCTCACCAGCCTTGAGCAATTTGCCGTCTCCGGGGTCCTCCCGAAAGCCCCGGGAGACCAATGACCTGGGAGCGCTTGCGGTTTCAGAGAACAAATCACACAGACTGTTCGCACCACAGACTGTTCCCGTTAGAAAATATGCTATTTCCCAAATGACACACCCATGGATAACATGAGGAGCGACGCACAATAAGCCGGCTTGGTTCTAGGACCCACTTCCGCAGCGCAGACGCCATCGGAGTGGATCATACAACGTAAAAGCGTCCACAAGGCACTCACATATACTGAGGCGGGCTTCACCCCTGTCGCCCCACCCTGTTAATTCCCTTTCGCTTTTCGCCGTTCTCACCACCTCGTCATATTAACGAGGGCGGCAGGATGGCTCCAACGACCAGCTACCACCGTGTCTGCAAGATACCGGTCGGGCCTAGACACGTGCTGGTGTCGCGCAGACACGGCCAGCAAACACGACAGCACTGCTGACTACTCGACAGCTTCGCAACCGCAGCCCGCTCCAAATTTAGTCCCCTTTACCCAAGTTACGACGCATGCACATTACCGTCTCGACAGATTACAGGGCGTACATAAATCAATGCATGTTGATGAGACAGCTGTTGTAGGCTCCGGCGCGGCCGCCTCGGCCGGAGCGCGTGGTGCCGCTGGGCAGACGACGGCGGCGGCCGTCGCTCGGGCCGGCCCGGCTGGCTCAGGCGGTGCCGTGCAGCTGCTGCACGTACGAGCCGCGCTCCGGCATGGCCTCCGTCTCCGGGCTGCGGTTGTGCGCCTTCCACACCGGCACGCCGCAGAACAGGCGGCACGCTTTGATGTAATCCTGGAAAAGGGCCGGGGCGCTGAAGGTCAGTCATCGGTGCGGTCCAGCCCGGCCACGCCTCTGGGGTTTGGGTACGGATGCCGACGCGGCGCCACGCGGGACCGTCTGGAGATAAAAAAGCAACTACGCCGTACGGAACCGTCTGGAGATAAAAAAGAAACTGCGCCGTGCGAGATCGTCTGGAGATAAACAAGAGAATGCGCCGTACGGGACCGACTGGAGATAAAAAAGAAACTGCACCGTGCGAGATCGTCTGGAGATAAACAGGAAAATGCGTCGTACGGGACCGTCTGGAGATAAAAAAGAAACTGCGCCGTGCAAGAGCGTCTAGAACTAAAAAGAAACAAAGAGGCCGCCTCACGTATCGTTTCGCGTCTTTTGTCGGATTTTAATTGTTATTTCAAATTTTCAATTTCTCATTTCATTATTGGATCTTAATTCTCTAAGAATAATTTTTAATATTTATTCCATACTCATTTCACGTTTTTTTACCCAAAGGCTTTCGCCCATTTCGTCTTTCACCCCCCCCCAAAAAAAAACAGCATTTGCCGACCCAGTTAATTAGTACGTCTAAATTTCTCACACGGATCATAGCTTTTGAAGAACTAACTATTCCTTTCACCTGAAAATTAACCATTCGACACTTTCTGTTACACGCTTCAGTTTGACATTGGATTCCGTGTGTCACACTTTCAAGAAATACTCTGCTTCCACACCGACACCAGGTTGAAGAAATCCCCAAATTTGGGAGAAGAATAATGCCGAAAACGCCCGCTTCATACCACTTTAATGGCCTGCATTTTCTCCATCCGAAAAGGCTGCCTTTCACAACCAGTCTTAGATTTCCGGGCAATGTATATATGGTACCTGGAATGTATGCATCCATTCCAAACGCATCACTACCCACATTTGAACACGATGTTCGGTGATGGTGTAAAAAACATGTTTTGACGAGTGGGGTCAGCTGTTGAACTGTGAACAAAGTTCGAGATTCAGTGGCTCAGCCCATATTGCCCGCTTTCCCACTTTCTAGAAGCCGGCAATATTTCCAGCCACTAATCGCAGATTTACGCAATTTTCAGCAACAAGGATCACGGCTTCATACAAAATTGTGCAATATCTTTTGAGCCCTCACACGTGGGGAGAAAAACTTCAACATTGCACTACTACCTTGATTTCGCGTCCCTATCCAATAAGCACTGCAAAGGTAACATTTTTAATTCTTCAGTTACACGAATGCAAACCGGGCCCAGACCTCGTCTACGTCACGGCCCGGCTCCCTCGCGCAGAAGATACCGAAGACCTAACGATGCACGTGAACATGCTGATTACAAATCAGTATCGAATCTCAAAACTGTCCGACCCATAGGAGCCCTGATGATTGGAGGCATGCCGCGTTTCCGAAGCCGCTCTCCGTAACGAGATACTGTAGCCTGCCCAGCGGACGCTCGGGGCATGCAAAATACCCAGCTTCACGGACTTATTTATTGTGACCACTATCGAGTCAAAACACCGACCGCTTTGAGTTAAACGTCGGTCATGACTACCAAACGGTAAATAATTACAAATTCATCCATTTCTTTGACTGACATAATCAGGCAGAGCAGCAGGGTCGCAGCCAGAGCCTTGGCAATGTGAGGCGCACGAGGTTGAGAGAGGGTCCCCTGACGGTGGAAGGCGCCTTCCCCCTAAACAGCTGCCTGATATGACCCAATTCTTAAAGAGGGGCATGGTATTCTTTGTTTGTTTACTACGTTTCCTTATACAACTGGAATAGAAGCAAAAAGCTCTGGCGAGATAACATGTGTCTGCATTTGAAGTAAAAGGAAAAGTTGAAGAAATCAGGCGTCAGACAACTACATGGAATAAATCACCGGCGTTCTTCATTTAACAATGGTTCACTCGACTCTTCCTAACCGATAGAACTCACAAGTTTTACCAGAATTTCGATCTGGGTCCTACAGAGATACTGAGGACCTTGTGAATGTAAATTGTGGACAAAAATGGGTCAATAACTTGCATTAATGAGACCAACCCATGTTTGCCTGAAAAAGTCAACATTTAGTCAGAATCGATTCGTGAGAAACATGATGTAACGCAGTGTAAAACATGCACGCTCGAAAATCTTAACAACAAAAACCTCGAAGCCCTAGGGTACAGTCTCCATGAGCTGCTCGGCGTCGGCCCCTTGGCTAACACTGGTGGCGGATAACGGGCGGACGAAAATCTGGTGGTGGAACTGGAGCAGTGCAGGTAGAACCTCTATTTTAGTGTTGCTGTAACATCCAGAGGACAATCTCAAAATTCGAAAGGAGGTGCCCGCTGGTACGATCAAGTCCAAACCGTAAACGGTACGTAGTTATTTGAAACCAAACTCTCGGAAGCATGATTTTACGGCGGTCGCTCTCGCGCGCACAAGCGCCCGCCGCCTGATGTCACTCGCAGTGGCCAACGTCGTTCGGTTTTACGGGAACCGTAACCCCGGCCGTCGCTGTTCCTGCTCAAAGATTGCAAGCGCGCGGGCTCAAACTTGTTCGATGTAGTTCGTTTCACTAGTTAATTCCACAAAAGAATGCACGTTCTCAGGCCAACATGTATTGGTCCTTTCCATTTTTGGAATCTCATCTCGACCCATCTTCAACACTTAAGCCCGTTACGTTTCAGACGACGGCGCCCATTGAGAGAACATAAGGGGGCCGTATCGTCCCCGGTCAGGCTGAAGGGCCATTCCGTCCCAGCGCGGGGTGCTTTCTAGCCCCCATTCTGGTGACACAGGGGGCGATGTCCCCTAACCGGTCCGGAGGCCCGTAGAAGGGTCTATCGTATCACATTGAACTCCCTCCTTGACACGATAGGCCTTCTGACTCGCGCGGTTGCCCCGGATCGACGCAGGAATCTTCACAGACGTAGCAAGACCCCTGATCGCAACAGGTGACTTAATAATTGACACATTAACTTCAGTTCGCCTTGACGGCCCTTTTGCTGGCGGGCACACAGATCGCTACTGAGGCTCCTGACAGGCACAGGGTCCTTCCATTGTCTCAACGTGAACTGCACATCATACGTTCCCGATTTCCTTTCGTTATCAGAGGGCTCGACCAACGCAACTTCCTGGCGACGACTCGGTGCCACTTGCTGACACCGGACCCCTTGCTAAGCGCTGCGGGCCCCTGGCCGATGCCCTCATTGTTTCAGGCACTCGGGCCAATGCAAATCGCGGGCCCCGCCTTGCTGGTGCTTGGGAAATGGACCCCCCGGGAAGTGGACCCCCATGAAATGGCCCATATCGACGCGGAGCCGACTGAGTGGTTTCTGGTGGTGTCTGACCCACATATGGGCCCATATCGACTCAGGGCGGTCCCTAACCGGGGCAAAGGGCCCTCTGGTTGTCATCTGAGGGCCTGTCCGCAGGCCGGGATCCTAAAGAAGACGCATGCCAGCCATTCGTGCCCTTCGGTCCCCAACTGTCCTTGATTGTCGGTCCCGATGGGCTCCTCCAGGTTCTGTCATTGGGGCTTTATGACGCCACTCAGCTGCTGAGGCTATATGGCGTCGCCTGCCTCTCACCTTGGAAGGAAGGGCGGTCACCGCGTGGAATCGAACCCCGTGCCTCTGGTTTCCCAGACGCGCAGTGGTTAACGCAGACGCGTTTACCACTACACTACCGGCACCCTCTCTCCAGGTTCTATTCGGGCGTCCTCGAACACTGCCTCTGACCGAATCGGGGCCCCTTGCCAACATGGGGCGCCCTGTTAGGCACTGTGGGCTTGACAGACGCTGTGGGTTGGATTTTTCCCTGCTTGGGAACTAGGCCCTCGGGCTGGAGCCGACTGTGTGGTAGCGTCTGATCGGCATTAAGCCCTTATCGACTCAGGAGATCCCGGTCGGCGAAAACGGCCCTCGGGCTGGTATTAGGGTGCAAGGCCCTACTGGCCAAGGGCTCCTGCATACGATCTCCGGCTGGCATTTGGACCCTTAAAAGTCGGTCTCAAGGATCATTCGGGCCCCTTGGAACCTAACAGGAGGGGGGGGGGAGGACGTGCTCCCTGTGCCCCCCCCCCTGCCTGTGCCACCTGCAGAGCAGATACATGGCCAACCATTCTGTTTTTCAAGGTATAATTTCAATGTATTTCGTACGCAAGTGGGACTCCGCAACTTAAATTGCCACAAAAGTCGCACCTTCCACATGTTCGCAAACCGATAAACTTGGCTGCGAGAGCGTTTCAGTCACTTAGCCAGCTCACCTTAGTTGGCTTGGGTTCTGGCATTATCTTCATGGTAACAAGGGATGGCTCTCACATCTGTTATCGCCTCGATCCACCAGAAAATATTCCCATTCACCATACCTGCTGTCGGGCGTTTTAGTATCTGCAGGACCCCGTTAGTTCGTGGGCGGGACTGTCTAGGCAATTTAACAGGTTAAACAGCACGTTTTAAGATTAGGGAGCTAAAATGCAGCTGGTTCCTTTTAACTTCTCGATACGACATCGTGAGAGAATAACGCAAATTACTGTTCTCTGCAAACGTTTAAGCTCATTGAATGTCTAACATTCAAACGATGGTAACCACTAGACCCAACTCAAAAATACATATGAGTAATGGCATTAAAGGTGTGCAGCACATAATAGAACAGAAAATACTCAGGGTAACAAAGGCACAAGCACAGAGTTCCCAAAACTGACCAATTCGCAAGTCAGCAGGGCCTGACATTACATATTTCATTTCACCAATTCCCTTTACTTGAGAAACATTTCTAATTCACCTAAATTAAGGCGCTATCATTTGAGCTACCATTCCTTCGTCATGCCTGTACTTTTACGCAATTAACCATTCCGTTGAATTACTCGTTTTCCTCATCACTTGGCTAGGACAGCGGTGACAACAATGACATGCTATACTTGATAAAAGATGCAACTATGGCACTCTAAGCTTCCGCCAGCTTATGCTGGTTTTAGCGGTACAAAGAGCAGACAGAAGTGGAAATTACATCCAGATGAGGCGCCTACAGCACGCCCACCTTGTCGTCGCAGGTGAAGCGGTGGTAGATGCCGGCCGGCAGCACCAGCAGGTCACCCCGCTCCACCAGCACGCCCACCTTGTCGTCGCAGGTGAAGCGGTGGTAGATGCCGGCAGGCAGCACCAGCAGGTCGCCCCGCTCCACCAGCATGCCCACCTTGTCGTCGCAGGTGAAGCGGTGGTAGATGCCGGCCGGCAGCACCAGCCGGTCACCCCGCTCCACCAGCATGCCCACCTTGTCGTCGCAGGTGAAGCGGTGGTAGATACCGGCCGGTAGCACCAGCAGGTCACCCCGCTCCACCAGCACGCGCACCCAGCGGTCGTGCCGGTCCCGCACGTCGAAGTAGCCGAGCCTTCCAGCACCAGGCGGATCTCTCTCGTCGGCGTGCAGGTGTCTCCTCGAAGAACATCTTGATCTGGGGCGGGGAGGGAGCCAGTGATAGCGCGCTAGCGTCGCCGAAAGCCACGTTGCACACATCTTCACCTGAGGCAGGCACGGAGCAAACGCGGAGGAGAGCGCTGCCCACTGCCTGGGAGCTGCGTGACACGCATCTGGATCTGAGATACGCAGTGTGCCGGCACGAGAACACTGAAGCACCATGCGGAGCCATGTCATACACATGGTACGCCCATGTGTGTGATAGTAATGTATGCACACAGAAGATGTCTCTCGATCTCAGGCATACAGAACCAGTGTACATCTAATCATTTCACTAGTCTAAGTAAACTTAACGGGGCCGTCCTACAAATAACGAGCTGCATTTGTGGCCGTTTCAGCCCCACGATTCCGCACTGGTTACGCTGGGTTATCTAACGCTGGGCTACCTAAGCATGACGTCCGTCTGCCCCTTACCCAGCTAAAGGCGTGAAACAAATACGTGTGTGTTTCTTGTTATGACAGGAATCCAACGACATGGGACAACGACGCGTCAAAGCATTTAAAGGATTAGGGTAATTCGTAACCACACTTGAGCGTGGCGTTACGCTGTCTAGCACTTTGGTTATGCTCCCATCCATCCTTCCCTCCATCCATGCGTAACATGGAATATGCTCAGTTCCAAGATTGTTTCGGAAGTGCAAAATCACATTGGCCAACCTTCCCCCGCAAATACCATCAGTGACAGCGACAGCGGCAAGTGCTCAAGTTATGTCCAAAACTGCGGGCACGTTCAGTCCGTCAAATGTGCTCCACAACGCTTCCAATTATAATCCCGTCTGTATGCTAGTTGTTCATCAAAAGGTCTACTTCCTTGGAACGTCGTGATCAAAAAGCCTTTCCCAAACAAGGTGGTGCAAAATCGAGGCGTGGAACGCAAACACGGTTAAACTGAGCTATGACCCGGGGTACCTAGAGATGCTGAATGTCCTCGCTACCGACTTCCGGAGGCGATTTTCACGTCTGCTTAAAACATTTTCAAATCACCGACCCATATTCAGCTCTGTAGCGTTTTATTATCACAGCCCTATTCCGAAATTGCCGTACTCTACTCGTTCCTCTACTTGAGAAGTCTGGTACAACTGTTGTGACAATGCAGCATGCCTGTCTAACTTCTGCATCGTTTGAACTTCTCCAGCTTACCGTCTATCGTAACGTGATTTGGACCGACCCATAGAAGCAAATGTTTGTCGCCAATAGCAGTGCGCCTACGAACACTACGTCACCCCACCGATTTAAGAATCGCGTTTGCTCCCAACGGCAGCTAAAACCGTAACAGCTGAGGGTACAAGCAAAGCAGTGAAGTTGGCAAATGTTATGACATAATGTACCCAAAATTTGGGAATGAGCATCAAGTGATAAGCTCCGGAGCAAACAGCACCGATGGCTAAACCCACCCTCATCCCCCACAACCAAAACTACGTGCCACCGCCAGGAACACCGCTGCAGGGGGGAGCAGCCAAAAGTATGTTTTCCGCCCCTCCAAATTGTCAGGAAGCCCCTTTTTCTCCCGACACTTTCAGGCATTACAGCTCCCCGTAGACAACAAACTAACAAAAATTCAGATCATGGAGGCCCCCATAATTGAGCTAGAGGAATAAATGGGCCGAGAAGACTGTTTTCTACATCAAAAAACCCGTTTCTAAACCATGACGTCACTTTTATGAATATAACTCACGCTCTGGGTAACAAGGCTCAATGTTGTGCTCGCTGGTCAGCATATGAACTGTGCTGGGACCTCAAGGCTTCGTTGCCGATTCATTCAACCTACGCCGTGTCAGTCGTTGTCTGTGACGTCAGGCCAGCTGACGACCGCTGCCAAGGTCACCGCCGGACCCACAGCTGCATCGCCCCGGAGGTAAACACTCCGACCCCGCTGGCGGCCGGCGAAGTGCGCGGCCGCCGTGACCTTTGAACCCGCGTTGTGGTCACGTGGCCCACGCTATCCGCACGCCGGCCGTAGGTGGAGGCGCGGCCGCTGGCCCGGTGCGCCGCGGGCTGTGATGGGGAGATCGTGCCCGGCCATCTTCACGCGACCGAAGAGCAGCGGCCCGCCCGCCGGCACTGGCTTCGAGGTGCGCAGGCGGGGGGTCGGCGCCGGTCGGTGAAACGTCTGGTGCACGAGCAGGCGACGTCGTCCCGGCGCAGCGCCGCGCCCGTCGGCCGCCACGGCGGTCGTCCTAGTGACCTGGTCACCGCGCCCCAGCCATGGCGGACGGTGAGCAGGCGGACCACCCCGGTGACGTGCTCCGGTGGTCGTCGACACGCCCCTCCCGGCGCAGGCATGGTCTCCTTAGGATTCGCGTTCCTGCACTGCGTCGCTGTGCAGGCTTCCATCATACTCCGGCCGTTCGTCGAGTTCGTTGTGCACGCGTGGCTGCTGGCGCTGCCGCGTGCTGACGTGGCCCCTACCAGGCGTGCTGCAGCCTGGTGCTGTTCGTGTTCGCCTGGCCGCTGCTGCTGGTCGGCCTGTGGGCCTACGCCGGCGTCTGCGTCTGGTGGCGGTGGAGCGCGGGCAGCGAGATGCCGGCGGAGCGACGGCGTGAGCCGGCCGCGCTGGCCGGCGCTGGTCTGGACGCGCCCGAGCCGGAGGTGGCCGGCGAGTTCGGGCCGGCCGAGGACGAGCCTCAGCCGCCACGCCGCCCGCTGCCCGCCGGCTACCTGGACCCAACGGACTTCCTGTCGCCCGAGGCGCTGGCCGGCATGAAGTTCTACCGGCGCCGCACGCCGCTACGTCGCTAGCTGGACGTGACCCGACGCACGGCCGCGGTCGGCTCCGGCCCGTCTCGTTGCCGTTCAGACGGTGTGGGAGAGCCCGTGTCAGTGACCGTGTCGGACACGGCCGGACCGTGTCGACACGTATCGTCGGAGGAGGTCCGGCCGCTCCGCCCGAGCCGGCCGGACGGCTCAGGCGCGCATCTGCCAGTGATTTGTGAGGACCAAGGAGGCGCATGTGAAAACCACCTGCGATCCTGGAGGATAAACGCTTTTATGTACGTAACAGCTACTCTGTGTGTCTTCCTTCATGGCCGTGTGGTTTTACATATCGTTCATGCTGCGTTCCTTCATAACATGTCGATGGGGTCGAGCGATAGTGTGTGGGCAAGAGTGTCAAGTGTGTGGTCAAACGATATGCTTCCTTTAGAGTTGCATGGTTCGTTTTGCCAGCTCATGCGTGCCCAATAGAACAGTTAACAGATTGGATAAATTACATGGATAGAAGATGGATTCGCCAGGTGTATTAGACCGGACCGGACCAGAAAATTTAGGAAACATCCGGATTGAGACCGGATTGGAATTTGGAATTTCAAGCCACACGGATTGAATGGATGGAAAAACGAATCGTGTTTCAAAAGATGCTAAATGCATCCTATTGAAACCCTGCTTTCAATGACGGGAACAAGAAAGGAATGCTAGACAACTGAATATTCTTCAAAACGCGGCCGGTTGGAGAAAAAATTAATTATATTTAAAAATCAATTGTCATTGTTCACAAAATTATTAGACAAAAGTATCCATCACAGCAAGATATATAGACACAGTTTAAGCGCCTTAAATATCCAAACCATTATGAATATGATCCGTATTAGCTGCCGTTGCATTATTCACATCCTTGATTGACATTCACCCAGTGTATGATATGACCCCGGTGTTGCAAAAGAGAAATCGTTAGAGTCAGAGGCCTGCACCCATTCCAATATTTCGTATTTGTGTTGCCGGTTCTTGCTGAGATGTAAGGGGTGCCGGTGAACGGAGCAGCGGTCTGGTCACGTGATCACTGATCGCCGGGGGGGGGGGGGCTCGGTGACGTGGCCGCGGCCAATTGAGTAGCCCTAATACAGTTTGTGCCGGGACGCCAGCTTGATGTAACATTTGTGAACAGTGCAGTGAACCGAGCATAGTACTTCGAGAACAGAACTGAATTATATGAAACACTCCAGTTGTCAGCATACTTCCATGCTGCTGACAGAACCGAAGTATCAATATTAGTTGAACCGAGCTGACAGAACAACAGAACATTTCCATGTTGCTGCGCAACTTTGATGATTATCAAAACAGGCAGGAAAAATGAACTACAAGTGGGCATGTCCACATCCGAGCTAAAACAGGACTCAAGCCCTCCGGTACCTTGTAATTGGGAATACCTTGACAGGTGATAGAACTGCCGCCTATACGTTGCAGCCGGTTGGAACTGCATAGGTAGCAACATGGCGCTTCCCGAGTGGATAATTTCCATGCACGAATTCGAGCAGGCGGATATGACGAACACGAGCTTAAAGCCCAAATGATACGCCCGATGGATGGAAGATACCATAGGTGTATGAACCACAGCCGCCCCACGAAAATACATCATCTATTTTTATTATCTCCACTCGACCATGAAGCTCACCCAGGACGGCACTCACGAGACAGGGGTTTATGTGGCACTGACAAGTTAGCAGCAGTTTATGCGACTTTCAGATATTCAACGAACCGTTATGTCAAGCCCGTGAATGAGGAATACATCGGAATAGGAAATGGAAATGACTGGAGCGAGGAACACCTGAACTTGGGCAGGATTCCCTCGCAACGGCGATCGGAGCCTGAAAAACGGAAACCATATAAAGCACAAGAAAGCAGTTGAACGTTGCACTGTTCCAACCAACTCTTAGTATAGCACATGCCAGCAATTGTAGATTCGTCTTCACCTCTCTGTAAGTAGCGACATCATCCCACCACCCACGTGAAAGGCGACTTCAGGACCCTGCCGGCCGGGGACGCATCTGACTCGCCGGCACACTGCAGGCGGGCGTTGTTTGACGATTTAAGCCATTCACATATGAGATGAGATTCGCATACTCCATGAGCGGTTTTTGCGGTTTTGCCTCGCGTTTAGTATTCTTGCATATGCTATGCCCTTTTCATGCGCCATCAGGTTGTCTGTAGTTGCGCAGCGACCAAAAACCTCGAACGCCGGCCTTCGTTTCAAAAGTGCCGCCCTGCGTTCTTCCGGCCACCCGGGGCCAGGGACCCCGCGCGGCTTCGGCGACGTCGTGGGAACGCAGGACCTCACAGCCCCAATCACTGTGGATGTCACTTGCTTTTTGAGCTATGTCGCATTGGCGC
Organism: Pollicipes pollicipes; assembly: GCF_011947565.3. NCBI lineage: Eukaryota > Metazoa > Arthropoda > Thecostraca > Pollicipedomorpha > Pollicipedidae > Pollicipes > Pollicipes pollicipes. The sequence continues at coordinate 25,744,760 of NW_023596461.1, forward strand.
CCACGGTCGACTGCATTACGATCTGCACTGCTCGCCCGGTGAATCTGTGTCAGGCAGCTTGACGCAGATTACGGCAATGACGCCTGCCGCCTGGCTGTCCTGCATTTATCCCCAGTCATATTGGGAAATGGTCACCACCAGCATCTGGTAATGTCGACAGCCTCAAGACAACCGACCAAAAATGGACGGCGGAGAAAACATAAAATCCATCACTAAAACGGTGCAGAGCAGGAGATATATCTGGGTGCACCGCGGCTAATTCCGCAGACGACTCTTTCGTCGGTGGATGACCGAGGAGCAGGACCAGGTGAGGCATGTTTGTCACACCAGTCGAGGACGATACTCCAATCAATTATTATATCCGTGACACCAATAACTCGTCTCCAACCTTCCGTAAACCCATATAACCTTGGTCAACCGTGGAGGGTCGGGAAGATGGCCTTCACACCGGACGAACATAACGCAGCTGTGGGTCCGCTAAAAACAATAAACACAGTCATCTCCGTCCCAAACAAGGAAACCACCTAATTGAGCGTCGGCGGAATACGAGGCAGTGGGACAAATCGAGACTCCAGCTCAGGGGCCTGTCTCACCTTCGCCTCGAAGTTGTCCATCGGCCCGGGGGAGACGGTGATGACGTCCTTGTAGTTGTAACCTCGCTCGGCACGGATCTTCTCCACCAGAGGCGAGCCCTCGACGTCCTCATCCCCCACCTGCGGGGCGACACAGCACGTAGCAGTCGCACCGGATGACCGCGGCGCTGAGGCCGGAGGGTCTTTTTTCTTCTTTTGTTCGCCCCGGCGACCTCCAGTTAGAGCCGGGTCCCGCTGAGCCTCCTGATCGGGGCGTGAGGGCGCGCCTGCGCAGCCCTGCCAGTCACTCCAGTCACATACTGAGCGCGCCGCCAGCCCGCCTGCCATCGCCTGGCAGCATCAAGCAAGCACGTTTCACCCAAGCGGCCTGACGAGTGAGTTGTTGTTGAGGTGCTCATTATGTGAGATGCTGTGACACCCATAGCAACATAACAGTTTGCGAATTATAAAACCACCGATCACATTACACGTTGCTCAAAAACGACCGCTGATTCCGCATCAATAAGGTTCTAGATGCATTTTCGAGGTTCCGGGCTTTCGACTTTGCGGTGTCGTTTAGGTAAAAGATTGTTCGCATAAACTGATTTACATATGTGTCGATATCTGGATATTCTAACGTTTCAGGCCTCATCTCATCGGCAGAGAAATAAAGTGCACAAGTGAAAAGCTATGAGATTTTTTAAGGACGAAATATGCGCATTGATATCTTCAGAAAATCTTTTAGGACGGAGAAGGCAAATATTCCTATGTTTACTTGCGTGCGCATAAAAGACATCCGTAAAAGGAACACTGCAATGACACAAAACCACAATCACATGTACAGTAGCCATCGGCCAACACTTCATAGCTGAAGAGTTGTGCAGTAAGTGTGTATTTATGGGCTGGAGAGCATTAGCTAGTCACGCTTTCCCAAATTTGAACGCGTCTTCTGACATCGCATATCTGAAGGATGTCAATGTTGTCCGTCAGTTATGGTGATGTCTTATAATGTTCGCGTCACATGTGCTCTGGAGGTGTCCCGTCGCGTATAAGCATTATCAGACATGGTGAGAGTCGCGATTACGCCCAAGGGAATGTATGGAAAGAAGCTTACAAATTCAGCTTATCTAGTTCGTGGGCTGATTTCTTCATGAGAAGGGTGTGTTGCGATAACCAATGACAATGTCTATTCTGTGATCGCTCTTACCTTAAGCGTGTCGGGAGATGATTCCCTCCGTGTATCTTTTTCGTCTTGTTTGTAAACGGATGTCATTTGTTTTGGGCAAGTCGTGGGAATGGTTTATTGTGAATCTTGTCTTGGTTATTGCCAAAATGTGTCGTCATGTGTCATTGTATTTCATTTTCAACATCAGAATTGAAAAAGAGCGTTGTTCATCGAGATTAGCTTATTCGTAGCATTCTGAACGTATTCTTGTCCCATCAGAACAATGCTTAAATGCATGCTTAAGAAATGATCTTATGACGCTAATTCTGAAGCATTGGGAACATTCACTGTCAGCGCTTAAGAAACACCCGTTGTAAGTCTACTTCTTGCATACAGTCGTACTAAATCGCTGTCCTCGGCCATTAACAGTCGCGTCAAGAAAGGGTATTACGTTATCTATGCTTAGTTATCTTGTCAGTTTAAGCCAAAGCGCTCTTCAAGTGCGTTTTTGAGCGGCTCCAGTCGCTCAGTATCCCCTATCTGCACAGCGATACCGTCCCCATAACGACAATAACATCAGGTCTTTTGTCATCACAATGTATAACGTCGACTTCTTCATGGTCCGTAAAAAATTGGCGAATAAAAGTCCAAGCGGGGAGCCTATCACAACACCTTCAACTTTACAACACGTTCGTCCATCACAGCCCCGAAAAGGAACTTCCAGCGTACAGACATCGACGAATATGAGCGACTTGTACGAGCAATCTTTCACCTTAACGACACTGCAAAGTTACCGTCTCGAAATGACCCTGGCAGTCGGTGAGACGTAAAGCCCCATTAATTCTATTTATACTGCCAAGTTGAAAGCTCGGAACCTACAACGAGGTAACAGAAACCTTATTAATACGGAATCAGCGGTCGTTTTTAATCAAGCATGCATAGAGCAAAATCCTCTGCCAAAATATTTGAAAGAACATTTTCCGCCAAGATATGCCCACAAATCAGTCAGCGCCATGCCTCTATAATCATATCCGCTGCAAGAGGACCTTCGTATATTTATGCAACATCTGTTCCAAGCTTTCCCACACACCATCATTGCGTGATTGATGGAGGTACGGAAATGGTATTGGCGAACTTATAGGAGTTGCGTTTGAAGTGACATACAACACATCATTTTTGTTGCACATTTGTCACGTCTCTATGCTAAATGCCCCGTCATACTTAAATTTGCGTCCGCATGTCTCTGGTAGAGCTATCAGAGGCATAACAATATCATGAGAGCTGGAACTCACCAGACATTGAAATCCAGAAAAGCTAGGTTGGAAAGATGACATCTTCTTGGTGGAAGGAACTCCGATTCACACAGCGCGAGTTCCCCTCCTGCTACACTATCTTTCAAAACAGGAGCGAGTTGCTACATCTGAGCCAGAAGCATATAGCAATACTTTGAGCTCTTGAAAAGCATCCAGACCTTGCATGTCCGCTCTAGCACGGGTGACAGCATGTAACGCGCTAACATAATGGATACTCATTACCTCAGTGCTGTAGTTGATTATAATTCTAGCGCTCTAGGATGAGACGCCTTCTGATTTTACGCTTAAACCCTACGAGGCCTACGTATCTTCATATAAACTAACGACCCACTCAAATGAATTGGAATGAACGCAAGGCCGCTTAAAAATATCAATTTAACAAAATCGATGTTCACGCATGTTTCACTGGGCATCGTAAGTCAAATTCCACGAAAGGACGTCACACGTTATGATGACGTCACACGACGGACATCAGACGGTATGTCTTGGGTGATGTGGAGTTCCTGACATAAGACCACGAATCTTACTTTGAAGGGAGACCTTGAGAGGTTAAGTCTTCTTGACAGATACTAGTTTATGCGCTGAGCACCATTCTAGCGCATACAAGTCCGTATCCAAAATCTAGCCTGAATCCCTGCTTGCGAATACCACTGTCAGGGAGGCGTCTCCACGACGAGCAGTCCGCCCGGCGGCTCCTCAGCTTGGAAACGCCTCTGGGGAAGAAGGGCGTTCCCCAGCCCAGGCCCTGCTCGGATATCTTCTCAGCAGCTGGCCAGCTTCCCAATCCCTACCCATAGGCATTTGGCTGACACTGGCATCTTCCTGCTGAAGAATGTGACAGACAGACAGACAGACACAGACAGAAGCAGGAAGACTCCGCCAGGAGCACTTACTACCCCGGCCGCACCACAACGCCCCGGTCACCACTGAAATGAAGAGCATCCGTCCGTGGACAAGACACCGTGCTCCCCTCGCTAAGATAGTTGGCGTCATCCGCGGCGTCGGACGTCCCCGTGACCACCACGTGACGCTCCTAAGTGAACGCGTCTAGCATCCGCACACCCGGCTCCGGATCCAACGTAGTGACGTGTGCTAGTTCCATCCATCGCACGCCGGTAACCCCCTTCATCGTGACAATCGCGCACGACGTGTGCCAGACAGTTTAGTGCTTTCCTGAAATGATTCTATTAACCTCATTAGACCTTGGTCTCGATGGGAACGCGGATGTCATTAACGAACTTACCACATAAATGAGCACCTGCCATTCAACCCTCTGGGCGGGGGCCGTCCGCCATGAGTGGCCATGCCACAAGAGTTCTCCGCACTATCGTCTTGAATGGATGCGCCCCACCATTGGAACGCATTAGCTACGAGCATGTCTAACGAGCCGGGTGAAGCAGATGATTTTCTTCCCTTTTTCTGTGCAAATTTAGTCCGAACATTTGGCTGGACAGATTTACAGAACCGGCGTTTATGCCAATAAGGGTGAGTTATATGAGCAATGACCCCGCCATCCGCTCGTGAAATTTCATTTCAGCGGCAGAATTATGTGCAGGAAGTTTTATGTCCCCAGATGTTTGGGACGGTCCACCTCGCCCTCTGACCTCATCAAACCTGAGCGGCCGCCGCCACCGACCGCAGACCACCAGCCGTGAGCACTGAGCCAGCGCCGAAGCCACTCGAACCCACCCACCCCGCCAAAAGTGAGTTACAAGGCCGATGCTCTGACCATGGAGGAGGTGCACGGCGGCACACACATCGAAGTACACTCCGAGGTCGCGAAGTCACAGCCGAACTACGCGGCAATCGCACAGCACTGTTCAACAACAGCAACACAGCACTGCTCAATTCTTCCACGCGTCGCGGATCTGCTGAGACTGCAGGCAACGGAATCTCAGGACATGAGCCCAAGGTCGTGCGTAACGCGTCTGTGTTTCGCGCACCCTGAAAGCGTTCTCGTGAACCACGGTAGCCGATAACAACAAGGAAGGCTACGTGGTAGACAGCAGCGAATAAAATCCTAGCTTCTAGGAAACGAGGCTCGCACCAACCCACCCTCTTCAGTAATCTGGAGCTGGGCTGGGGGCGTGGGCCATACCTCAGCATGGTCACGTGGACAGGACAGGGGCGCGGGCATACCTCAGCTATGGTCACGTGGGCAGGACAGGGCGAGGGCATACCCTCAGCATGGTCACGTCACGCGGGCAGGACAGGGGCGCGGGCGTACCTCAAGCATGGTCACGTAGGCAGGACAGGGCGCGGGCGTACCTCAGCATGGTCACGTGGGCAGGACAGGGGCGCGGGCGTACCTCAGCATGGTCACGTGGGCAGGACAGGGGCGCGGGCGTACCTCAGCATGGTCACGTGGGCAGGACAGGGGCGCGGGCGTACCTCAGCATGGTCACGTGGGCAGGACAGGGGCGCGGGCGTACCTCAGCATGGTCACGTGGGCAGGACAGGGGCGCGGGCGTACCTCAGCATGGTCACGTGGGCAGGACAGGGGCGCGGCGTACCTCAGCATGGTCACGTGGGCAGACAGGGGCGCGGGCGTACCTCAGCATGGTCACGTGGGCACGACAGGGGCGCGGGCGTACCTCAGCATGGTCACGTGGGCAGGACAGGGGCGCGGGACCTCAGCATGGTCACGTGGGCAGGACAGGGGTGCGGGCGTACCTCAGCATGGTCACGTGGGCAGGACAGGGGCGCGGGCGTACCTCAGCATGGTCACGTGGGCAGGACGAACCGCTGAGCTACTTGTGACGGGGCACATGTGTCAGACTGCGCTGTACAAAGAGCTCGAGATCATCCTCTGGACCTGTGTCGCTTCCCACGTCGCTCCCAGATCGTCCAAGATGTGTGAACTATCACGAAGGCTTTGCTTC